>NC_133349.1:12501406-12611406 GCF_030506205.2 Paramisgurnus dabryanus
GGGAACGCACGAGGGAGCATTTAACATGTTGTCTTAGGAGCCTACAATTAGCATAGTACACAAAGCTGTGTTTACAAATGGGAATAGTAATACTGTTTTCTCCCGACGACCAGCCAAGAATAACGTTTTGCTACATAAGAGTAACATTGTAAACCACACACCACAGGAATCTGACGCTGTTAAAATTCTTGGAAATGATAGGACAGACGGAGTCCCCTGAGTGGGGGCTTGACGCAAAGCACAGGAGATCTGGCCGTAGAAAAATGATACAACGACCAAAAAGCTAATGATATCATGCAAAAAGCTAGGGATTTTCAAGATACCGCGATACGATCTTGTATAATGACGTTAGGCTGCGTATTGTGTGTACTGTACAGTTTTATAAGCCACTACCTGAACAGTGCCACATCAAGGGCGTTTTGGGACTGTTAACAATTTAGTGTGTCATTATGATGGATTACGTTCTGTACTTTGCGAGGTTCTCTTTGGAAATTTATGATCATGATTGTGTCCATCTAACATTTTATGCATTTAGCAGGCGCTTTTATCCAAAGCATTTTAACAGCATGTCTGATCCCTGGGATTCAAACCTGTGTACTGCATACACAGTGCCCTACCAGCTGAGTAACAGGGACATGGACCCCTTTTATATATATTAAATATATATAAATATTTAATCTAGGTTAATTGCATGATTGTCATGAGTTAACTTGCAATTAATCTCAAATTAATCACACGTTTTTATCTGTTCTAAATTTAACATAAATTCACACTTTTCAAGTATTTAATACTCTTATCAACATGGGTGTCGACAAATATAGATGCTTTATGCAAAAGTATGTTTACACCAACCCGTTTATATTTTTGACAGAACTATCAGCCGTTGTTTTGAATATAAATGTTCCTATCAGGAGACCCTTTTCTTTTCCAATTTTTGTTTGCTGCTGCATCATTTGTGACCCATGCTGCAATGGAATCGGAATGACCACATTTTCCAAAATGAGTTATTTATATTGATATTCTCCATTAAAAAACTTCAAAACAATGCATGATTGTTGGAATCTGACAAAACATGACAGGGCTACACCTGTTTGAAGTTGACAGAAATTACCACCAAAATTACCGCATCCATACCTTAATATCAGTGGTAAAATAATAGATATGACACACACACAAAGTCAAAAACAATATTGTTAAACTGTCTCGTTTGTTTTATTGTTTGATTGACATTGAGACAGACAGCTTTAGATCTACTTTAATGCAAGGATCTAAAATAATGTTACACATCAGATATTTTTCCTCAACAGTTAATAAAATTCTCTTAAAGACATGTATATACATATATGCACTTGTCATGTGCAAAAGTTTGGGCACCATTGACAATTTCCAGGATTTTTATTTATAAATATTTGGGTGTTTGGATCAGCAGTGATTCTGGTTATTGCGGTTATTTGAGACATAAGCAAAGTTGTTGCAAATGAAGATGATTTGTGTATGTTTCTCATATGTTTTCTCTAGAAAGTTGCATCTTCATGTGAAGGAAGACTATAATGCATAACATGCTCATTGTTCGTTTATATATGACCCATTCATTTTGAATACTTGTTTTTAATATTACCTTTTTCAAATTATGTTTCTGGGCCACTTTGGGTCTTGCCATTTATTTGGATCAGAACATTGTATATGGAGAGAAGGCATGAAAGTACAGGGTGGAGTGAGGGGAGCGGGATTGGTAAATGACCTGAATTTGTGAAGTGTCGAGAACTGTATTTAAGTTTTTACAATCTGCATTTTGGTTGTTTCACCCCCTTAGATTGTTTTTGTTTTCTATTTTTAAAAAGTCATTGCATTGATTTGTTACTGTTACCTTTAAAAATGTCTGACCACACTCAGATATTAGGTGATTGTTGTCAGTCTTAAGTAAGCATTACAGGCAGTGGCGCCTGGTCAATACGGGAGGCTGGGGCGCCGCCCCCCTAAAGTTGGCTAGAGAGGAAAGCCACTTTAACATGTTACCAAAAAGTTAAATATATAGTGCAAATTAATACAAAATAATATCATTTAGTTGTACTATTTCACTGTTAGTCATGTTATCATTTATAAAAAAAAATGCGCTTCAAACCCTCCCACTTTTGTTGTTAGCCAATCAAAATTGGCTTTTTTGTATTTGACCTTGGTTGTCATGTAACTGCTAGTAACAGTACTGATCAGTGGAAGCAAGCAAAATATCTTGAATTGAAAGAAAATATTATTTTATCAGCACAAAATCACCCTTTACAAGGTGTTCAGTTGAAGAATAAATAAAGGATTAAGAAGCTTGGACCAGATCAACCAAACGAAGTCAAGTGATTGCTTTCCCTGTTTAACGTCTGACTGTGTGATAGACTGCGCAAAATTTTGTGATGTGCTTGAGCTGCCTTTGCGTGGACATAATGAGAGTAAGTGTTCAAATAATCTGGTATATTCAGTGGCTTGGCCGACTTTATTGCTTTTTCTTGATGAAATTTAAAAGAGTACCAGAAGAAAGCCACATTGTTTAAGGGAACTCCGAGCTGTTGGAGTGTATATTTCTGTTGTGAGGGAACATGTGCTTGTGCTGCGCTATTAATGCAAAAAGAAATGCACTGGCCTGTGATTAGGCAACATTATGTATGTGTGTGTGTCAGAGGTCGCGTTAACCGAAAAGTCTTTGACGACGGAATATTTTTTAAGCAAGAAAAAAGAAAAATATGAACGCCATTTTGACAGATTTCACTTACAACTTGTTTAAATGTAATTCCTAGCCAAATCCATGTCCTGTGTGTGACTAAACTCTCTCGTGAAACTTTGATATTATACACTGATAGGTCAATATTTATTTAATATACAATAAGCCTATGGATGCTGCTATTACCTGCTCAATTATGTAATATAGGGATGGGCTGATAATCTGCAGAAGATGCTTGCTATGCTTCTCAATAAATTACGGTGTAAAGCCAGAGGGCACTCTCGTGCAAAAACTCAATATGGGCCACAATAGAAGAACCATTTACACACGCATCTCCAGGAAATGGCTTAAGCATATATTTATATTGCTGATCTTCAAACCTTTTCAGGTATTTTCATGATTAAGGAATGTATAATGATTTGGTTCTGTTTGCTTTTTTCAAAAGCTGTAGTAAATCAAAAAGCTGTGCATAATATCAGCTGCGCCATTCAGAATCGTTTTTGGATGGGTATTATTCGTGTGTATCGTCATTTATCGTCCCATCCCTAATGTAATACATAGGTTCTATTCACAGGTAAACTTGTACAACTGAAATAAAAAAATGCTTATGGAAGCACTGCTTTTTCCATAATATAAAAAAATGTTTTACACCAACACCATAATGCAGGGTTTCCCACAGAAAATTTGTTAGTTAAGGTGGTAGGGTTGTGCAGGTGGGCAGGCCGGGGGCGTGGCAATCAAAGGGGCGGGGCGTACACGTCATGATGAAAATATTTTATTTAAAACACTCAAATAAAACTCAATTTTGAAGAAACTATGACAGAAAATTAACACATACTAGATTAGTAATGAATTAAATGTTTTATCAACAGGCTAGTTATCCTCCAGACAGTGACGGACCATGTCTTTCTCTCATTTCGGCCATGTGGCGTTTGGTGGAATTTTTTTTGGAAGACCTAGTTAAGGTGGTAGGGTATCCCAGCTTAGGTGGGCCGCCCGAACTGAAAAGTGCTGTGGGAAACCCTGCCATAATGGCAGCACAGTAGGAAAACATGATCAACATCCAATCAGGAATGTTATTACCAGTAGATAAAACATTAGTTATCACCCCAAACCACCCTGATTGATTTTCAATTGTTTTGTAATGGTTTTTGTTGCTATGAGCAGATTTTCATATTTCATAATCCTATTTAAGCAACTGTTTGTCATTTCTCATTAATGTTTAAATGAACTGTATTCTTAAGAAATGAATGTCTGATTTAGTCTATTCCTCATAATGGTTTCATAAAAAAAGCATGGCAAGGTCAAAAAAACAAAAAACATTTGTAACTTTTATACACAAACTCTATTGAAACCCGCCGAGGTTGGCAAGGTCAACGTCTGTGTTCTTCCAGAAAGTCTGAGCGAATCTTTAATGACTGTTGCTTACCTTGTTAGCCAGCATAGCGCTGCACCTGTGGCACAAAATAACCATCAGACTAATGAGCTGCTGGCAGAATTTTGTCTTCAAGTTTTGCTTGGCTTTAACTGCTCAATTTACATTTCTTTTACATGCAAAATGGAGGACATGAAAGATTTGTCTCTTAAAGGGATAGTTCGGCCAAAAACGATATTAAACCCATGATTTACTCACCCCCAAGCTGTCCGAGTTGCATATGTCCATCGTTTTTCAGACAAACACATTTTCGGATATTTTAGAAAATATTTTAGATCTTTCTGTTCATTAAATGTAATGTCACGGGGTCCAGCAATAGTCCACGACCTTCAAGTCCAAAAAAGTGCGTCCATCCTTCACAAATTAAATCCAAACGGCTCCAGGATGATAAACAAAGGTCTTCTGAGGGTAATCCACGCGGTGTTGTTGTAGAAATATCCATATTTAAAACTTTATTAGCGTAAATAACTACCTTCCGGTAGCGCCGCCATCTTAGTCACGTCCGCATTCAGGATGAGAGCTTACGCAGCCTACGGAGGCTACTCTGCTGCTGCTCTGTGCCCCCGCCCTCCGAATTTGTCATACGTCACTAAGAAAAGTGCGTACACTACGCTAATACTCTCTCCTGAGTCTAAGATGGCGGCGCTACCGGAAGGTAGTTTATAACGTTAATAACATTTTAAATATGGAAATTTCTACAACAACACCGCACGGATTACCCACAGAAGACCTTTGTTTATCATCCTGGAGCCGTTTGGATTTAATTTGTGAAGGATGGACGCACTTTTTTGGACTTGAAGGTCGTGGACTATTGCTGGACCCCGTGACATTACATTTAATGAACAGAAAGATCTAAAATATTTTCTAAAATATCCGAAAATGTGTTTGTCTGAAAAACGATGGACATATGCAACTCGGACAGCTTGGGGGTGAGTAAATCATGGGTTTAATATCGTTTTTGGCCGAACTATCCCTTTAAAACAATTGCAAATCTGAAGCATTGAAATGAGTGTGGAAAAAATAGTTTTTTAGTAATTTAAATGAGATTTTCATTGCAGATCAGTGAAAGGTGTGGATGGTGTTGTAGAGCTGAGGAATAACTCGCTGCCCATTATCACAGCGTGTACCCGGTGCTGTGTCCTTATGAACCTGTCATCACCATCAACGCATCTACATGTACCTCTTTTCATCACCTAACCTTATCCTGAAGTATATTCACAGTGTAGTTTGACATCCCATGAAACCTTTTATGCGTCTTTTCTTCCAAATCATATTCTCTTATAGTTTTTGTCTAATAGCAGACCTAATTCTAACTTCAGTGTACTGCAAAAAGTCTCATTTGAAATATTATCTGAATACGGATCAAAATCTGAGAGCAATTTTACCTAGTCAATAAAACCCTAATATGTTTTTGACTGATTGACCTGCTAATGTTAAAATAATCAGAAATCTACACATCCATTGTCCCTTGCGACTTCTTGGATTAATTATTTTGGCTTATTTGCAATAATCAGCTTGAAACATGATTTGCATTACACCTTTAAATATCCTCATAAATATTGTACAGCCACCAATAGTAATTCATTTGAATGTCTCTACTAAGATCGTATTGTTTTAAGCAGCATTTAGGTGCAGTTATATTGAAATTATTTAGAATATTCTCAATCAAATATGGATACACTAAAACTATGTAATCACAGGACCTTAAACTAGCTGTTATTGCATATAAACTAATGTGACTGAACTGTACCATGGCAGCACAGTAGGAAAATAGATAGTCATCAGGTATGCTTACCGGAAATGTTATTGCCAGTAGATAAAACATTAGCTCTTACCCCAAACAAACCAAATGGATTAAATGCCCACACCTTTATAGAAAAGCCACTTCGGTCCCTACTGAGGGACTTCCGGCAGCATATGGAAAACTGCGAAGCGAGGAAAAATGAACGGGAATGGCAGCAGGTGCTATGATTCCACCGTAAATGAGCCTGATGCCCCCGCTGACCTCATCAGGGACTCACCTGGTCTTTGCCAGGCCAGGCTTCCTATGCCATAAGGAAACATGACACATGAGTGATCACACGTTGCTTTGATTTACAGAGCCCTTGAAGAGATCCACATCAGATCGCCTTCAGATTTACTGTCACTGAGCACATGGCTGCTATTTTCAGAAGAAAATTACAGATGTCTATCATTTCCTCACATGAAGATGTGATGCCTATGGTGTAGTAATGTAATGGGTAGATAACAGGAGGTGACTGTCATCGTTATCTTCAGTCTGTCACCTCCCTTCTGTTTGGATCCTGTTTATAAAAGCATTTCTGCTACCGTTAGTGGTTAAGTAGATGCGTGCATGTGAGACTGGGTGGTATAGCTGAAAAGTTACATCTTGATATTTTTTAGCGTTTTGATGATGTTCAATGTATTTAATTCTATATGTATGTATTTGAGATAAAAGGGTGATCAGACAACCATAATTTTTACAAAACTAGCCTTTGTAGTCAAGTTAATTCAGCATTTAAAGGCATTCTGCTTTTACACTTTGCTGTGAATAAGCACTATGCCAGCTGCAGCAATGGGTTAATAATTAGTCATATGACCGCAGTTCCCCATACCAGCTTGTGTGACCTCACATGGTTTACTACCTACGTTTAGAGTCACAATCAATCAGATCTTTTGTTGATTTTCAGGGTTGTAATGTGGATCAACGCATGATCCGTATTTCCTCTTTAAATTAGCTACGAGGTTTCATCGAGTTTTATTTTTCCACCTTTGTTAATTGTTTCGAGCTTCTATATACAATAGTATTTATTTAATCTTATTTAGTTTTATAGGTAACATTAACTCTTTCCCTGCCAGCGTTTTTTAAAAAGTTGACAGCCAGCCCCAGCATTTTTTATGATTTTCTTAAAAGTTTATTGCCTGCCAGAAAAAAAATCTTCTTTACATATGTAGCTGAGATTATTCTATTTTTGTGAAGGATTTTTGATAGATATGGTGGATAACAGCGGAAACATGGATTGACAGAAAAACTCATGGAAGGAAAGTGTTTTCTCCTAAAGGGACAATGTGTAGTTCTTTTATTATTTTATATATATATATATGTATATATATATATATATATATGTATATATATATATATATACACATATATATATATATATATATATACACACACACACACACACACACACACACACACACACATATATATATATATATATATATATATATATATATATATATATATATATATATATATATATATATACACACATATATATGTATCTATATATATCTATATATATCTATATATATATATATATCTATCTATATATATATATATATCTATATATATATATATATATATATATATATATATATTTATATATATATATATATATATATATATATATATATATATATATATATATATATATATATATATATATATATATATATATATATATATATATATATATATATATAAACCTTTATTTAACTAGGAAAGTCACATTGAGGTTGAAACCTCTTTTACAAGTGAGACCTAATAAAAAAATCTATGTCTTTATTCATAAATATGTCCTCATTGGTGTCACATGACTTCTGGCAATGATCTGACTGTTCTTGGTAAGCTTAAAATTTCTTCTCTACTTACATTGAACGGGTTAAGGGCGATTGATAGTGGTGCGTAGGCTATCCATAGCCTGTGCGTAGCTCTGATCTACGCGGACCGCAAGCGCTGTAATTGGTCCACCAGAACCCCTCCCGTCAGGTAAAAAAAACTGCGTCATAGGTATTTCCGTTTGGGACGGTGAAAACAAAGATAAGCCAAGTTGAGGAGTGATCTAACTCAAACTGCATCAAAAGTCGCTGTTTATTTACTTCCATCATTGCTGGTCTTCTCAAATTATACACAACAAGTTGCTGTTTCTTCTTCGTTTGTGGGTTACCTTGCCAAGCTTCTTCTTCTCTGACGGTCGCGCTGCTACTGTGGTTACACGCGTGGATACTGCCTACCAGCGGTCGCGTGTGTGTTTGCACGTCGACGCGGACGACGACGCAAAAGTATAAATAACAACCGATGCGGAACCTACGCCGTCGCTGCTACGCCGTAGGACCTACACACGACTATAACGAGCCTTTAACTCCAAGAAGGCTTCCATGTCGTTTCGGCATATTAAAAAACTATAATAGCTAGGGGTGTAACGGTACGTGTATTCGTTCCGGACAGTTTCGGTACAGGGCTTTCGGCACGGTGCACATGTGCACCAAATGGCTGAATGCAGTCTTTTGTGTGCGGAACATAGATCAATTTTCATGTTTCCACACGAACATATTAAGTGGCGGAAGTCTCCACGTTCAACACAAGTCTTCTATCAAACATATAACATCTTTCGGCCCGCAGAAAGATTTTTATTTACTTAGTTGTATATTCGTTTGATTATTGATGTAAACGTTTACGGGGCCCCTTAAGTGTCGCGTCTTAAAGCTCGTGTTAAACGCGTGTCAACGCGCTGTTTTGTTCTTTCAAAAGTGCGTGAAAGGTTACGCGTCTTTCGTTGCTACGCAATCATGAGCCGCGCTTTCTGTGACCGCGAGAATCACCGAATGCGTGATCAGATTTTTCATCTGCACCTCACGTCAATCATATCATTGTAACAATTCGATCAATTAATCTTGTCGGGACAGAGATGAGCTGTAACCCGGGCTTACTCCGCTGCGGAGGGGTTTGTTAGTTTAAGTCACAGCTTACATTGGCGACACAAGCAAAGATTAGGAGAAATGTGCTAAAGATAAAAGATGGCTATGTATGCAATTCACGCATCTCATTATAAGTGTATAATAAGTATATCATCATGTTGCTTGCTATACAGTTACACATAGAGCAGTAATATTATTTTTATACAGAGATGGTACATAACCAATTCAATACTGTGACTTTAAAAAATCCAAAATAAATCAAAACAGAAAAAAATTGGGTGGCAAAAATGTAGGCTAATAGTTCATAATGTATTCAGGAATTGAATTTGTTAATTTAGTGCAAGGTTTTAGTAGAAAAATATTTACCTACAGTACTGTTATAAAATAATGTAAAAAAGTATGTTATTAAGTGGAGAATTTTGCAGCAGTATTTTTTTTATTATTATTTTTTATTATATATAAATATTATTTATTATATTTTAATAAAAAGTGTTTTAAAAAAAGTGTAAACAGATTGTTAAAAAAAGTTGTATAGTAATAAACAACCTGCAGTTTAATGTTTGCATTTTTTCCCCTTGCTGTACCGAAAATGAACCGAACCGTGGCTTCAAAACCGAAGTACGCACCGAACTGTGATTTTTGCATACCGTTACACCCCTAATGATAGCAGAAAGGGGACAAAAAGCACCAATCTACCCTAATGCGTTTCCACAAGGAGATCACTGAGTACACAACGGCTACCATAGTTCACGTATAAGGACTAGCGTAAAATTCGAAGCTACAATTTATTTTGCTGTTGTTATCTGCCAACCCGATATTGTGAGACAACATAACTATTTTTAAAGATATATTTATATATTTATGAAATTTATAATACGCAATTTCGCATTAGTTCGTACAATCTGAATTGTACAAAGCGTACGATTATAAGATAAAAGCAAGAATACCCACTCCTAACCTCAACATCACTGATGCGAAAGCACATCACACTAAAACGCACAAATCAGGTGGTACAAATTCTCACAGTCACCTCATGATAGCTACGAATTGCATAAAAATAGTGTTTTCCTGAGTAAGGGCAGCCACTGATGATGTAATGTGGGCGTGTCCATTGACGCTACAAATTGAGAAAAGTTTACATTTAATGCAAATAAGATGCAATGCGGTAGGAGTGAAGGAGCTGAAAAGAAAGATTACGTCTCCTGTGAGATGCTGTAGTCGAGTGTGGGCAAAACCGAGGAAAAGTTATTATGAGCAGTTTTACTGTTCCATATGATTTGTCTCTGCCCACGTACAGGAATAAAATTAAAATGAATGACGTATGGAAAAATCGTTGCCAGTTAAAGCGTGTTTGATTCATGCATTGATAATCGTTCCTCTTGTTCATATGACACATAGTAGAGTCCTGCAGTTTATAAACACAAACTTTCTCCTCCACAATGTTCTTTTGAAAACTGAATGAGAGTTTTGCTACACAGCCCTTCACAATGTAAACTCTTAATTGCGGCAAAGTCGTCTTTTCAGCCCTGTCCTCAAACTTTAGGTTCATACCAACTCTAAAAAATAAGTTATGCTTTTCTATTACCTAACTAAAGTTATGGAAAATAACTTATACTGTTGGGGTTGTAAAATTGGGTTGCTAGAAAAAAGGGTTGAGGGTTAGAAGTTTGTGACTAAAATGTATCTGGAAACATTTAGTATTTAAAGAGCAATAATTTCTATTTGGATGCTCGCTGTGACACTAAATGACATGTAAATTCAGGCTTACTTTGACTGAGTGTCTTTCAATCCTGATAAGACAGACTCTTGCACTGCAAAGCAAGACTTACCCTACCCTTCTGAGCTCCCTTTAAAGCCAACGTTGATCTTAATCTGTGAGCTTAAGAGCAGTTTCTCATCAGCTGCTTTTCTGCAAGTACAGCAGGGCACAAAGCTGCATTGCCATGTGAGACATCGCACCCATCACAGTTAGTGGTGAGAATTGTGTTTAAGATCTAGTATGTGTGATTGAAATATTTCTTCTAAAAAGTTGTTGTAATGTAATTTTTTGGTCTGAGTGAGATCCATTTTAGCTTAAGATTCTAAATTGCATAAAGCTAGCCGTATCTTGTGGTATTGTTATTGACTATGTCTGCAAAATTTGGGTCAGGAGTTAGTGTTTGTGCTGTGCAGTCGTGTTAAATGTTGTCTGGCTTGGACTCGGGAGGTTGTTGGCTACTGCTGATGATGAGTATAGCATTTCCTCTGGATCCATGGGCTCCACTGACAGCCTGGCAAAGATGGCCTATACCTGTTATTCAAGTAACTGAAGACAAGACAACATTGTAACAATACTCTTACACAACTTAGTTTTCTGCATTTTGTGTTGCACATTTAATACAACATAGTTTCAATTGATACGAGAGTTATATCAGTAATATTTAGAAATAATATCCTGGTGTTAAAGGGATGGTTCAAACAAAAATGAAAATGTATTACCATTTACTCATTTGCATCATTTATTCACCTTCATGTTGTTCTAAACCTCTGTGGAATTCTGTGAAAACCGCGGGACCGACGGTTATAGTTGAACACTGTCATTAGAACTCTATAACCGCCAATGTTATTAAAATATATAAAAATGTTATCATAAGAAATGTATAAATACTAATTAAAAACAATTGTTCACAGTCTGTGTTACACGCCCCACCATGTTCTCACGCAGTGAAAAATACATTTCCGAGCAGACAATGACAACATGCTGAGAGACAGGACAGACCAGGTTACTTTTCTGTCACTTTTGAAAAAAAAAAACATTAAACAAAGACTCACCTTTCAAATCATCTCTTCCTTCTAGTTAATTTATAGCATCAAAAAAACATGAATGATCATAAGGTGGAAATGTTTTAACCGTGGTAAGGCGTCAGTAAGCTACACTCCGCTTTTCAAGTTCAAATCCTCCCATGTTAACTGTGTGGTGTCCATCATTTGACTCATTCTCCTTCCAAACATGTGCTGTTATTTTCTTATGAAACACAAATGCAGGTCTTTCTGTTCAATAGCATTTCATGGTAACTCTCCAAATAAGCTGAAGTGGATCATACAGTGTGTGCACTGCACTGTAAAGGCCGGCGTACACAGTGCGTTTTTTGCTGTCATACAAGCTTGCATGCAATTTTATTCATTTATTTTTTCTCCTAGGAGCAAATTGTTATTCATATGGTCGCAGCTCGCACTGTTTAGAGTTATTACAAGTCGAGCCGAGTAGGTTTCAGACCTCCTGATAATTTTTAAACATGTTAAAAAAGTTTGGGAGCTGACAATATAAATTCGCAGTGTTTGTGCGGGTGAATGAGATGGTTCCCATTTGACTTGAGGTTGACCGTAAGTCTTCTAAAGTCAGGCAATACCTGAAATTTTAGTCGTTTTCGCAATTAACTTTTACTGTATATGGAGAAAGTTACAAGCAGGATGGCTATTAGGATGAGTAATGACAACATTTACATTTTTGGGTGAACAATTTGTTTTTTACAGCCTTAACACTTGAATACTATGTGTAGAGTTTGTGTCTAGGACATGGGGAGAGTTGGACCAATGCATTTCAACAGCTCTTACCACTTCAGACACATTCCAGACTCACTTTGTTTATAGATGTTTATAAGTATTTTAATAATAACTTTTTTAAATGATTTAGATTGGCCAACATCTGTGCGATTCGTTGGTGCACAAAGACGTTAGTTCTGTCTCTCAGCAACAAAGGCAGATATGTTTGCGGTTAACTCATATAATTATTGATCAGTATGAAATGGATCGCATTGAACTGCAGAATAACACTCGTTCCATTCCAAGTCAATGATTAGTCTTTGTCTTATCTTGCTCCTCTCGGGGTCAAATGTATAGTATTTCTCTGAATGTGAGCACTGGCCACTAAAAGCAGCTCTTGACATTTGCGTCATAGAGAAATGAGATTCCCCATCCCAAGGAAAGTCGATCTAAAAATCTTTCCTAAGTGCCAGACTTCTCTCAAAGTCCTTCTCTCCTCCATGAGAACATGTGTACTTGCATGTGGCTTCACGCTTGGCCTGGTTCAACTTCTTTCTTGAATATCTGAGAGAGAGATGTGTGGAGATGTGTGTGTGTGTGTGTGTGTGTGATGTGTATGTGAGAGAGAGAGAGAGAGAGAGAGAGAGAGAGAGAGAGAGAGAGAGACATGCCTGAGACACATGCCTGAGCTCAGCAGTAGGAGACAGACGTAGACTGTCTGTTTCCCACATAAAAACTCACATTGTATCTGCCTACATTCCCTGTGTTTGCACTATGTGATGTACAGAGATAAAGCAATCTGAGGTCATTCATTTCCAATGAGAATTGGTGAACTTAAATCCCCATGTAATCAAAATTGAATTTTTGTTTTTCAGTATGAATGTGTTAGCCTTAAAGGGAAACTTTACCTGTTGGAACATACATTTTTATTGGAAGTGGGTCAAATTTGTAGTCGAAATATAACATAAATTTAGAATTTGGTGCCTATTTGACAGAGAAAAGACAAAACGTGACTTTAAGGTGCATTTGTATGAAAAAAACAGCAACTCCCACAATGCATGGCTCTGCAAGCCACTCCCATTAATCCAGAACACAGCTCGCTCAGCTGTATACCATTAGTATAAGAAAGAAAACAGAAACACTCACTTTATAATCAGACGTCCATTTATCCCAGCAGGCTTTTGCTGTCGCTTTCAGTTTAGGATTCTAAAATATATATCCAGGACGCTGCTGTCCATATACGGTACAAGATTGGGTGGTTGGTTCACCACACAAATGAATTGTGTCGTAGGAGCAGGCTTCACTCAGTTTCTTATTTCTTTTTGAGAGTGCTTGGCCAAATAATCCCAAAGAAGAAAATGCTGCGCCCTGCACACAAACGCGTCGACCGCACAATATGTTTAACCACAGCCGCTTATCGGCTCAGCGCCTTAGTGTGCTCGTGAGCCGAAAGTACCTCTCTTCCCCGGGACCATTCACCACACAAACGTCCATATCCTGATCTGATGCAGAAATTTCTACCAGAAGGCACACAGCGAGAGTACAGGCACTACTAGTCCGCCCATGCCCAAGCCAGTCCGGGCTCCTCTACGCCTCTCATCTGTATTTCTCATGTCTCATGGAAAACTAAGGGAATGGTGCACAACCATTCATAAACATGACTGGGTTTCTAACGATACAAAGCTTAATGCAAATGGGTGAAGTGTCGCTTTAAGGATATCTATAAACTAATGTATTGCAAATTGTGTAAATGTTTTGGATTTAGAAGATCAAAGTATAGGCATTCAAAACGTATAGTCTCTTACTATTACCAATACTGATCAATGATTTTTATGAGATTCTCATTAGATTCCAGGCTGTGAGGTAAACCATATGCTATTGGCTGTTAAAAAAGGGGGAGGAGCTACACAGTGTATCTCTCCCTAACTTCCTGTTTTATTGGAATTTAAGCCAACATATCTAACAAAGCTGTGCATATCAAAACAATGTTAAACTGTAACATGTTAATGTTGCAGTGCACAATTTCGATTTTAAAGAGCACCTATAGACCCCTTCACGGTTCACGTCACAGGCGGTTCCCACTGCGCATGTCGGGGTCAGAAAAGTAATTACAGCAGATTGAGTTGCGTGTTATTCGGTATCGTAAAAATGCCTACTTACGTCGTGGGCTCTGAAAATCGCGCCAGGTCTTCCGTTAAGTTTTCGCGATTCATGCAGAATCTCAAAAACAAAAAAATACAACATCTGCGGCTGCAAGCTATTAACGTGCAGACTGGAACAATACAAATATCAAAGAGGCTTGTGATTGTAGTGCTCACTTCATTTGAGGTAAGTCATCATTTTTCAGCCCTGTTAGATTAAATTTTAAAGCCTCGATTGTATGAACAGTTTGACCCCATGCTGCGCACGCACACGATAGTCATTCAATGTTTACAAACCTTGAAGGGGTCTATAGTCCCATTCACGTTTTTACATTTCCTTTGGTGTGTAAGTGTGTATTGGTATGTTACTGTTATGCAAGAGGTACAAACCCCAAAGTAAACGATGATGCGAGTTATCGTCTCCAATGTAAATCTCTTTTCTTGGACTACAACAAACACACAGATTGTAGGCAACAGTTTACTTCCTGAGATTTCTGATGTAGTAAAGACCAACATTATCATAATTCCTCCAGCTCGGACTCACAGCCTGTAAGTTAACTCCTGTTATCATTGCATTGTGAACGAATCATTCAAACATGGTAAGGAGCATCAGATTTCCGGCTGATGCCAGAGTTATTCAGGCCAATCACAATGTACAGATTAGCTGGCAAGTCAGGGACACAGAGCTTTAGAAATCTGTGCATTTCAGTTAGAGAGTGAAATCTGGAGCTACGAATTTTTTTTTTTTAAACCATAAACCACGTCAACACAATGTATTATACCAAATACACAAAATAACGTCATTTTTTAGCAATGAAATAGGTGCACTTTAAGTCTGTGGTAGCATGGTCAATTGTAAGCTGCTGTTATTGCTGCTGAAAGCATAGTCAGATTTCCACAAATATTTAGTAAAAGCGATGCATTGATAGTTGAACTTTGTGAAGGATGTGTGTTTAGATTCCTGCAGAGCTCTAGGCATGTATCTCATGCGTGTGGCCCTGGCCCTCATCTGTGTGATTGAAGCTGCATCTTCTCTTTGTTCAGATGGAAGAAGGGATTTTTAGGACTCAACAGCACCAGGCTAAGCTCCAGCAAAGCATCCCACCCTAGCATCAGCACTGTCACTGCTTCAATTCTTCAAATCTCTCTGATGCACATGCTAGCAGTGGCGGCCGGTGACTTCTTTTTTTTTAAGGTTGCATGATGCAAAGCTCGTCACAACATGTATGTAGCCCATCATGTGTGTGGCTCATCATTTCACAATATGTGTTCAGTGCATCATGTAAACTTATGTCAAAATACGAGCCTGCTGCTAATGCTTCAAAGGGGTTTATGATAAAAGAGACACCCGCGCTTGCCAGATACTCGCATAATCTCATGTGTAATCAGAGTTTACTGTTGAGTGAGTGTCTTGTGAGTATTTTGTGAACGTGAGCATCTTTTTTATTATAAATCCTTTCAACGTGTGTGCAGCAGGCATGTATTTTGACAAAACAAATGATGCACATGGTTCATATGACGCAACAAACACATATTTTGAAATGATGTGCAACACACATGACACTCCAAACACATATTTTGAATTTGCGCCCCTCAGAAGAGAAGTCACCATCTGCTACTGCATCCTAGCCCGATCTAGATCTGATATCCCACAGCTGTGATTTTTGAGTCCTGTCTGCATTGAAACCTCAAGGGTGCTTGAGCTGTGGTCCGGTTGTTTTTTGTTATTTGGTGTGTGTGGTGCAAAGGTTGTGATGGACTGTTTTAATAGTCTTTGTGGTGTCTTTGCTATGTTAGACCTGATTGTAGAGCCATTGCATTTAAACTGCATGTCTGACTCCTGTGTTAATGGTGACATAACCACACGTTCCACGAGTCACTCTTTGCTGCAGCTGTCTGCCCAGCTGCCAGCAGTCTGAGAGCTGCCAAGCGCAGATATCGCAGCTCCTTGCTGTCCAAGAGAAGCTTTAGCACTAACTTCTTGCCAGACTTGATTTAACAGTCCAGTCCAATCTTATGCTTTGTTTTATTGTTTGGTTGCCCTATAAATCCTAACACTCTAAAAATGCTGGGTTATTTTCAACCCAGCGTTAGGTCAAAATGGGGCGAGCCCAGCCCCTTGGGGTGTAATTTAACGTATGTTGTGTTGTTTCAACCAAAAACGCTGGGTTGTTTTAACCCAATGTTGGGTCAAATATATTTTTTTAGAGTGTATGCGGGTTGTTTATTATTATTATTATTATTATTATTATAAATAGTTTGTAATGTTATTTATCATACAGTGAATGCCCAGGGGCTGTAAGGCACAGTAAAGGAAACAAGTGTTATGAAATTTACATTGTTTACATTTTAATTTATGCATTTGGAAGACGCTACGATATAAACAACAGGAAATAAATGAAATACATAAAATTTCGTCCAGACAATATGTACACTCTATTCCAGATCATTTGAAGACACAATAGTTTTTGTGCACCTGTTTCACACACCAAGCTATCCTATTTTGGTACCTCAGAAACCTGATGGCCCATGGTCTCTAGTGCTTTCATTAGACATACATTTGCAGCACATTTGAAATGAAGAAAATCACGATAGAGTTGGGTTTTTTTTAGTTTCTTTTAAAAGGCCATCACTGCGTCTCCCACTGTGCCCCGAGCTTTTAAAGCTGTGTTCACTTTTGTTCTACACATCTTAATCCACTTGGCACAGTGAACACTAACAGGGTGAATGATTCTACAAATAGCAGGATTTCAGTCATAAGCCTTAGCTGTAAACTTGGATAAGTGTAATTGCATTCTAGCAATTCACTTGCTTTAGCCTATTAATGAACTCTTTTTACACTGCCGTATTCCTGAAGCGGAAGTCGTCATAGTTGAGTAATATGCAGCAAGGAAAAGGAAAGCTAACAGACCTCACAACAGCAATGTTAAGAACTGTGAACTTCCAAGAAAAAAAATCCCCCATCTGAACTTTTTTACAAACTCAATACTATGCACCTGCGACTTTGCCCCTTTCCTCATATACCTGAAAGCATTGAGTTTTCACCACGATAGAAACCTTGCCATAAAACCCAAAGTATTTAGCCTACTGCTACTCATTCCAACAACAATACATCTTATCACCTTACCTTCGCATTTGTGCAGATGACCCTTGACAAAAACTTGCTTTTGGGTTTTGCCTAAAAATAATAACATTATTTTGTGTATTTGGTGTAATGCAATGTGTTTACTCTAGGGATATGCATTTATGTCATTTTTCATTTTTCATTTCGATAAATCCATAGGTCTGAAAAACTAGTACTGGATTAACTGGGGGCGGGGAAATATAAAGGGCGGTGCGTATACGTCATGGTGAAAATGAAAATAATTTTATTTAAAACACTCAAAACTTAATTTGGAAGAAACTATGACAGAAAAATTAACACATACTAGATTATTAATGAATTAAATGTTTTTAACAGAAACCTCTAACAGGAAAAGCTGGATGATAAAGTGAAACTAAAGGGTTAATAAACACAAACTGATGCGCTTTCTATATTACACACTCTACATCATGGGTCACCAAACTAAGGCCCGCGGGCCAACTCAGGCCCGCCACCCCCCTTTGACCGGCCCCCCAGCCCCTCTGCCCCCCACTACTTGAACCGGCCCTATGAAGCAATTTTATTTTTGTATTTTTATTGGAAAGTAAAAACACGTTGCATCTGGTATTTTGTTGATTTTTATAAAGTAAAAAAATATTTAGTTATAAAATGTACTATATTTGCCGAATTTTTGTCACGCGACATGCTCAAGTTTTCAAAGAACAGTGGACCAACGATTATTTTTTTGTTCAGTGTATGGACCGTGCAGTTTGTATTATATTTTAAGAAAGTGTGGCAGTTTTCAAAAAATATTTCCTGTGTCATTATCACGAAACCCGCCACAAAGTGTATGCTAGCTAGTGAGGGCAAGAAAGAAAAGACAGGATTAGGAGGATGAAAGGCAGACTGGCTGCACAACAGAATGTATTCCTTCGCCAAACTCAGGTAAACCAGGCTGCTGTCCGAGCTAGCTATAAGGTAGCTCACCTACTAGCTACCCATGGAAAGCCGTTTACTAATGGGGACTTAGGCTGTGCCAGGCTAGTAATCTCTACTACACAATGAGGCCTGCTGGTGATCATTTTTTGTCTGGGTCATACAATTCTATGTTATATAGCTGATCTGGCCCCCCATCACAGTCAGGAACAATAATGTGGCCCCCAGAGAAAAAAGTTTGGTGACCCCTGCTCTACATAATATTAAGCCTTATATACAACATAAATGTATTATACAACATACATATATCTGCACAAAATGCAAGACTTAAACTAAGTTATGTACTGGACAGAAAGTTTAACTCCCGTTGTGTATGTGCACAATAACAGCGCGCTTTAAAACACGTCCAGCCAAAGCACAAGTTTTATAACATTAAGCAGCTTTTGCTATCATTTTATCAATTAGCTGTGTCATGTCGTCCTCTCACCTGTTCTCAGTCAAGATCTTGACATTTAATATTTAAATTAGGGCCGGGACTCGATTAAAAATTTTTATCTAACTAATTAGAGGCTTTGTAATTAATTAATCGAAATTAGTCACATATAAATATTTGACCTGAGAACATTGAGAAGTTATTTTTTCACATGGATTTTTAGTATGAATAATGACTGAATACATAAACTTAAGCAACAAAATATTGTTTATTTTTGTTCAACCAAGTCGTTGTACCCGGAGTCGGGCTAACGTCCACGCTAGCTGCTATATGTTTTGCATTGAGATGATACTTGAGGCTCGATGTGCTGCGAGTGATATGTGAATTCCTTGTTGCATAGCTTACACACAACCATGCTCTTATCGACGCTTCCATCCGTTCGTTTTTTATAAAAAAATTCCCATCCACGGGGCCAACCAAAGTGATCTCATCAGCTTCTTCGTTCATGTTCACTGTTGTTTATTGTTGTCTGAAGTCATGAACGCTAGTTGGTGCTCCAGTATAATCGGTCCGCCGAAACTCATCCAATGAGAAATGTTCCACGGTGCAAAAATAAGTGCGATTAAAATGCGTTAAAAATGTTTAACGTGTTATTTTTTGTATAATTAATTCATCTTAACTCTTTCACCGCCAGCGTTTTTAAAAAAAGTTGCCAGCCAGCGCCAGCGTTTTTCATGATTTTCACCAAAGTTTAATGCCCTCCAGAAAATGTTCTTCTTTAAATATATAAACATACAATGAAATGAAAGAAATACCAAATGAAAGAACAGACCCTCTGCTTTCAAACAAAAAAAAAAACCGTTTCATCCTACCTTTAGTGGTTCTTTTGCAATCAGCTTTTGAATATGGGTAGGTTTTTGCAAAAACACCATATTTTGAGCAAAAAGCAGAGATAATTCCATTTTTGTGATGGACTTTTCATAGAGATCCCATTCAGAGCGATCTTTAAAACAGACACGGACATGCAGCAGCTTGCCATAGGGCAATACTTCCGGGTTTAAAAAGTTGCGGAAGGCCACCTGGTGGATAATAGCGGTATTGCGGAAAGACGGAAAATCTCGTCATTGGCGAGGAAGCGTTTTCTCTTAATTGACGAGATATCTCGTCAATGGCGGGGAAAGAGTTAATTAACGCGTTAAAGTCCCGGCCCTAATTTAAATATGAGATGATATGAGGGAACTTGTGACCTAGTTTACGCAGTTTAGGGTTCAAAAAACACATTATTTTCAACATACCATACACTCTTAGAACAAATGTGTTAAAAACTGCACATTTGTGTTGATTTTGGGACAACACACTAAATGTGTTGTCCCAGAATCCACCCATCGCTGTGTTATTATTGAAACAACATATTTTGTGTTACTTTTAACACAACTTGTTATATTTTAACACAAAATCAACACAAAATGACACATAAGGTATTAAAATTACACATCCTTTCTAAGAGTGTACATTAATATTGCTCCTTTATGCCCAACCTTTCGTGTCGTTTTTCACAAAGCACGAATCTTCTATATCCACAAACAGCTTTTAACACGACAAAGGAAAATATTAAATTGCATCATATGACCCCTTTAACATTTCCTGGTTCCATGTATAGCAAACTTATGTTAACATATGTCTGTATGTGTGGTTGACACGTTTGTTTGTGTGTGTGTGTGTGTGTGTGTGTGTGTGTGTGTGTGTGTGTGTGTGTGTGTGTGTGTGTGCTTTTACTGTGTCAATGGATCAAGTATGATTTTGTCCATGTTATGTTGGTTTTGCCATTTTGCCACAACCTTCTGTAAATACAACTCGGGGAATGCGTCAAGATAGACTGCAGTGTGAGGCTTATGAACTTTTTTTAAGTGAGCGGGAGCGCTACCTGCCTCTTGATATAGTACAGTCTGTTCTTAGCCTTTTTTTGTGTCTGAGAGCGAGAGAGAAAAAGCAGGGTAGATTTTATAACTCGTTCATGCCAACTCACTCACTCACTCTCACACATGTGCCACACCGCAAGAATTATGCCTTGAATTCAGAAAGGAGATTTCTTAACTGACACCTAAGCATCATTTCTGATTTTTCTTTGTATTATAAACTAAAAGGCTTTTCATACGCCCTTAACCCTGGGTTATCTACGTTCTAAACCCTACTTTTAACCCTATGTTAAGGAGTGTTTCACACTTGTAATTTTGAAGCGGGTTATCCCTGAAATTAACCTACTTTGGGGGGTTAACCCCGCATTGCGGTGCCAAATACATGCAGTGTGAAATGCAGTGTGGTTAGATGTTATGAATCCATGCTTAGCAATGGACTGCCAATCAGAAACTGAAGAGCACATACTTCAAATCAACATCTGTGTACTAAAAACACCTGAATTGGAATTAAAAGCCAAAAAACAGCCAAGAGAGATTTGGATGATTCTCACGAAATCCAGATTTAGAAGGTGTCCAGCATCAGAATTTTTAAAAAGCCCTTGAAGCCATTTTTAGCCTTTTTTTTTTTGCACATATAAGATTAAGGTCTGAACTTACTATAACCAATATTTTTAGAGGTTTTAAAAAATATTTCCTATAGAATTATTTACATTTTTTAGATTTATCATTATCAGAAATGATCATTACCGCAACATGATATTACATTAAATATATGCATTTACAAACTCATGTTTTGGTAATGAGAACTAAAAAGTTGTCTTGGTACTATGACAAACAAAATTTCAACTTTTATCTGGAGAGAAAAAAAAGAACTGCCTACCTGGTAGCCATCTTGAGTGTTTAAATGTTAGTTCCTTGAGGGCTTAAACAATGGTCGAAAATTGTTGCGGAGGATGAGAAAATTGGTCTTGGACACATTTATATTCCTTATTATTGTCTCTACATTTACCAATGATAACCAAATACCACATGTTTCTTTACTGTAAATGTTTATAGTATAACATGCACTGAAGCTTTTTATTTTTTAGATTTTTTTATTATAAATATTTCAATGTCAAAGAACCCAAATCCAGTCATGGACACGTTGCGGTAATAAAAAATTCCCCTTAAATGTGAAAAAAAATTGGTTTGTATGATATCATGTGCAAAATGAAGAGATGTTTGTAACTGTATGCTTCTTATTTTGATACTCTTACTTTGCATTTACTTTTTTATCAAAATGTTTCATGACACCTTCAAGTCTAATTTCGCGAGAATCACCCATTTATGTTGTGACCTGTTATTGTTATTTAAAGGGGCAGCATGCTACATTTAATTCAGTCTGTTTGACATTGCTTTTTATCCAATCATGACTGCTGACGCTGCAAATATGCAAATGAAAACATTAACCCAGGGTTTAGGAATGCACAGTGTAAAACGTTAGATTATTAATACCCAGGGTTATCCCTTAACCCCTGGTTAAGTATGAAAAGTGTGAAGCGTGAAACAATTAACTGAGGATTCCATTAACGCAGGGTCTTGAATGAACCTGGTTAACGATTTTAATTGTCCATATGTGTCACCTGTTGCTATTCTATTGTTTGGTTATGACTGCACCATATTATCAAAGTATAATAATGAAGATTATGCTGATACCAATTTTAAAGATTTAAACTTTTCTAAGCTGGGGCCTAGGGGTTAGTGCAAGTGTTTTCGAATTTTATAGCTGTGGGGATCAAATCTGGTCTGTGTTGTGTCCCAATGTGTTCCTAATATTTACTTGAACCCCCCTGCCCAAATAAAAGTTTCATTCTTAGAAGAATTAAGAGATTTAGTTGTTTTTCTCTGCTTTGCATGAAGTGCTTATCTATCTATAAACAGTAGCTTGCATACACTTGCTCGTTTCCTCAAAATTCATCCCAAGATCCAATAATGGCCTGCGCTGCATTATGCAACGCCTGTGTGTTATTTCAATGAAGAGAAATATTCTGACAAACGAACGCCTCCTCATGTCTCTGTTCTGCTTCTTTCACAGTTCATCTTTCTACAACAGCAGCTATTTTCAGCACTGCCGTAATATCACATTGTATGGCATGAGCCAATGCAGCGAATGTAAGCTTGTAAACCACCCGCTATTAATGTTAAATTCAAGGCTATTCCCTCAGGCCAAAAAAGAAAGAGCTTGCTTTCATATTAACCTAAAATTCTGCAAAAAAAGCCGGGTCTTCTGACGCCAAACAAGCATTTTGTGACCAGACGTTTTGCACTTTTTACAATTTTCGACTATATTGGACATAAAGATTATCACCAAATATTCACCCAAATTTCGATTAGTTTTACCACTGAAATGTTCCTTTAGTGTTGTTTTTATAGTTTTTTTCTCGTAAATAATAACTAAATAAAAATGATAATTTTTTTCAATTATTTCTTATTATTATTTATAATTACAATTTATTTATTTATATTTTAAGTGAGAAAATCCTGACTGAATTTTCATTTTTACTGTGACTTTAAACCACCATAGGCTGCTTTGTTTCAGAGCTGCAGGACAAAATGGAAGGCTCACAAGCAACCGACTTTCTCTATCTATTGTACAGTATTTGCTTATTTTTGGCTATAATATAGTCTAAATAAAAATTGTGTTCATGAAATACCAAGAAAAAGTGTTAGATGTCATGCTAGTTTATCACACAAGCTTAATCTAGGCTCTGTTTTTACCTTTCTGTGCTGATATCAAACTTAGCAACCTAAAAATAAAATGGAAAAAACAGACACACTTCCTAAACCCGTAACCATGGAAACATGCTGAAAGTCTCAGATAACTCTGACTTGGGCTCATGTCCCAACTGTTCACACTTGTGATAAATACACTGCTTTAGAAGGTCAGTAAAGTACCCAGTTAATGTTTTGCCAGCGATAGCTGAATTTGGATTGGCTAAGCATTCGTCTGAGACTTATACAAAACAGCACTCATACCAAACCTAAAGTAACCCTTATCCGAAAAATTATTATTCTTAACACCAGGATACCTGAAATAATTTTATTGTAATGCTACACTGTATCCTGACCAGGTGTGATGCAATACATTTCAAGAGACAGGCAAGTTAAAATGCAGTGCAATATGAGACATCCAGACGATATTTGATATTTAATATGCATCATTGTTTATAAGCAATGTTTATTTATTGCTTAACGTCATTCCAGCATCATTGGTTATATTCATGACGCAAACTGGTTAGTGTACACACAAGTTGGGGAAACCGAAGTACACGGATTAAACCCACGCTTACACAAGGAAAATATGCAAACTTCACACAAACGGGCCAAGGCTCGAACCTGGGTCATACCCACTAGGCAACTATGCTGCCCAATATCCAGCACTGTCAAACAAAAAATTCAGTCAATGATAGTAAGGGCTCTCCAGTACAAATCATTGTTGCGACTGGTTTGGATGAACACTAAAATTGCTTTACTCCTATCTTTTGCTTCTCTCACATCTTGTTTGGTTAGGACACCGTCTTCTAGTCTCTCAGGATCAGCTTTTTGCAGGACTATAAAGGAAGATAATTTCTCGTGATGTTCAGCCTAGCAGGCCATTTGTAAAAGCATTGTGTTTTTGTGAGGAATTCCCTTTTCACATAAAGATGGATGGGTTCCTGTAAGCCCCTCCACCCCACACCCGTCCCAGCAGAGCTTACAAGATACAGTATTGCGTGCCGCATACATTGCAATTTACTATAGCATACCTGAAACACACAACATGTATTATATTGCATTGACTCTAAGAACAAAAGGAAGTTCAGTATGGGAATATAGAAGCTTAATTGATTACTCATTGACTGACAAGTAATGCTTTTGGTTAAAAAGCCTATAAGCTTTACATTTTCTGTGTTTTGAACCGTTGACCATGGCATAGTGCCATGCTCCACCATTTAAACTGCAATATCCCAGCATAGCACAATCACCTTGTCTGTCTGACCGTTTACATTAGGATGTACAGGCTTATATACTGCAAACACATCATGTAGTTTTCCCTCGTTTGAAGGTCTTTAAAACCCTGCCAGGCTGTGACAGCTCCTCTCCTCTAGCAGCAGGAGGGAGCTGGGTGGATGTGTACGTCCATTATTCGTTTTCACCCTATCCGTTTTCCTCAACTTGGAGCAGCTGGGCTGTGTCAGTAGTCTGTGGAAGACTGTACTGGAACGTCTGTGCTTAGTCACTGTAAAGTCTGAATGTCTTTTTTTCTCCCCATTCATATTCTGGCTATTTCTGCATGGCAAGTAGCACTTTACTCCGTGCTAGGTGAAGTGTGCCTATAGTCTCGCTGAAGTCACCATGTCACTGCACCTACATGTCAACAGACTCCTATTAGAGTATTAGTGGAATATTAGTAGAGTGTTAGGGCTAGGGTTAATAGAATTAAGTTGAGCATATTCACTTGTAAAGTCAATATAGTCAGTATATAATGTCTTTTGTACTTTATTTTCTAATTCCTGCAAGTTTTAAAACTGAAACCAAAATGGCAGATGTGCATGGAAATCCATATTTGTATAAGATTTAAGCATTTATACCTCTCAAAAAACTTAAAAATAAAGATCATTTTAGATGTTTAATGAATATTTAGAACATTGGGATCGCTAAACAAGGACTTAATCTACTAATTTTTATGAAAACCTAAATTTCGACCAAAATTGACATTTCAAGAAAAAAAAATCTTAGTAATTTTGTCTTGTTTTCAGTAAAAATATCTAAAAATTTAGATCTAGAATTTTAGATTAAGATGAGAACAATACCCCAAGAAAGTCTAGTTTTTAGACCAAAAATATAAAATTTAAGTGATTTTGTGCATAAAACAAGCAAATAATCTGTCAGTGGGGTAAGCAAAAAATCTTGAATATTTTTCTTAAACAATAAATTCAAGAAAAATGTGCTTACACCATTGGCAGATTTTTTTGCTTGTTTCATGCACAAAATCACTTAAATTTGATATTTTCGTTGTTGCTCATCAAGAAAAAGCATCTTAATTTAAGAAGTTTTAGATATTTTTACTGAAAACAAGACAAAAATACTAAGATTTTTTTCTTGAAAAAAATTTTTTGCCATGTATTTAGTTTTTTTGTCTTGTTTTCAGTATAAATATCAAAAATTTCTCAAATCAAGATGTATTCTGTTGATAAGCATAATTATCTAAGAAAATAAGTCTAGTTTTCAGACAAAAACTATACAATTAAAGTGAATTTGTGCTTAAAACAAGCAAAGTTATTTTCCAGCAAAATTATCTGCCAATGGGGTGTAAAAATTTGGTTA
Source organism: Paramisgurnus dabryanus (assembly GCF_030506205.2). Taxonomy (NCBI): domain Eukaryota; kingdom Metazoa; phylum Chordata; class Actinopteri; order Cypriniformes; family Cobitidae; genus Paramisgurnus; species Paramisgurnus dabryanus. The sequence continues at coordinate 12,527,629 of NC_133349.1, forward strand.
AATTAAGAGTTTAACAAAAAAGAAAACTTTTTTTTAGATTTTTTTCTCACCCCCATCGGCAGATATTTTGCTTGTTTTAAGTTTAAATTTACTTAAATTGTATATTTTTTGTCTATCATCAAGAAAATCAAGAAAAGCATCCTAATTTAAGAATTTTTATATATTTCTACTGAAAACAAGACAAAAATACTAAGTAAGAAAGTAATTTTTTTGCAGTGTAGCTCAAAGTGTGCGCTTTCTGACTCATTTTGCCAGCAGGGGTTTAGCAGTGTCCCAACAAAACTCTAAATATGTTTAAAAGTATCCCAAAATTCTAAGCAGACAAGTTGAACAATGTGACATTTAGTCCAAAAGCATGATGTAGGCATGTGCTATGTTGACCGACTCGGTCTGACCCAGGGGTCGATTTGCCTCCTGCTGTGATTGGTGTGACTGGATCTATCCATCATCTTCTCAGCCTCTATCACAGAGCTGACTCAGCCCTTTTGTCTGCCTGGAGGAGACCTCCACACCCTCTATCCCCTACAGGCATGCTAGCATCCAGAAAATAGACATGTCAGCTCACCAGTAAATAAGATTAAGGACAGCGTATGTGTGTTCTGGGAGAGTGATTGTGTATGTGTTACTGGATGAGAGCCTGCTATGTGTTTCAGCTTGCAGAAAATTTTATTTTCGTGTGGTGTTGTGGTTTACCCATGACCCCAGAACCTGACGTGCTCCAATACAAATGATATCAAGGTTATGTTTATTGTGCTATATAGTTGCTCAACTGCTAGAGGTATGGTATTAACAATGCAGTTGGATTGCCATGGGTTCGATTTTTAAGGATACACTTAGTCAAACTGTTATTTTTCCCAAAATGCTATTAATCTATTGAATCAATATATAAATGTGCATTAATCTTTGCCATGTTATATTCGTTCAGTTTACTATTGGGATACACTGATTAAAAAATAAACATTAATGGCATTAATCAAAACACTTACTTTGTCATATTAAGAACACTGTCATTGCTGCGGTTATACTTGGGACGTCTTCACTTTTTTGAAAGCGATCAAGTGTAAAATGTTTTGGTCCTGCTCGATTTTTGTTGACTTCAAGTAAAATAATGGAAAGTTTTTCTTAAGTTCCACTGTGGTCAATGTGTTAGCATGACAGAAGCTTGATGCTGTCGTGTTAGAACGAGCAACAGCCGGGATTTTTTCGTCTCCCGAGTGCTCTCACTTATATTATTTGATTTTGATGGCTTACGTTTCTTCCCCGCCACAAAAAAACACCACAGGTTTATCAATTCCAACGAAATTACTATTTTGTTTTTGTTTGTTTGTTGATCACGAAGTACAAAGTAGATGAGGAAAACTAGGATTCTGTGTGTATTCAACGTGCCGCCATTGTTGTTTACAATTCGTGGAATGGTGCGCTGTGATTTGTTGAGCACGGATTTATTGCATTCTGCAGAGAAGGAGGACTGGCGTTTATCGCGTTTTGGGAAAAAATTGAGAAAAGATGACAGAATAACACTTCATATACATACAGTATATCAGGTATTAAAATGCTTTAAAAACTGGTATCAAATGCATTTTAATATTACTGTGGGTTATATTAGGGATGTTGCTAAAAATCATCTAGCCCTTGACAACATGTTTTGCCGCAGGCCGCTCTCTTCTGGGTCCAGTGAGTAGGTTATATCAATAATCTTTGCTATCCCCTCGACGACTGTAAGATATTTACTGCGTAATTTCCAACACAGCTAAGCTTGTTCTATATTTGCATTTGCTAACTAGCACTTTTCATATCGGACAATGTAAAAACAGTTTTCAGGTGATAAAGGTTCAGAACAGAATATGAGGGATAGTAAAACCAAACTCTAAACACGAAGTTGATGTTTAATGCAATGCACATTTGTTAAGTGCATTTTTCATGGGAAATGAAAAGCTATGGTTTGCCTAAAATTAGGGTACACTACCTGTCAAAAAACAAAAGTGGTTCCATACAAACTGATTTTCTCTAGTTACACTTGTCATTGGTTTACGACTGATGAAACCCAAAATAAATCAAAATATATTTATATTTTAGCATTGCCAGTCATGCATTATAAAGAGTTTTGAAGGTGTTTCTATTTATTCCTGGCTATTTTGGCTACTTTTTCCATTACAGTCCAAGTTAGGGCTGCACGATTAATCGTATTTTTATCATGATAACGATATGTGCGCCCCACGATTAGTTAAAGACAATCGTCGCTATTAATCAGTAAAGACCAAGCACAAAGCAGACGGTCTAGAATAAAGCAATGTGTTTGCTTGATATGGGTGGAGTCAGAGTATACGGAGTGGATAAGGAGTATAAGGAGTTATTTTTGCTATTTTTGCTGATTTCTTTTGCAAAATCTATGCAGAATTTTGCGGAATGATTTTAAATGTTTTAAAAAGAGAAGGGAGCTGTGAATATTACAAAACAATAAAATATTTTATAATATATAACATATAAATAGCCTTATATTATATACATGGCTGTGTAAAGTGTAATAAAAATACTGAAGTGAATAGAATTTCTTCACTTAGAGAATGATCGTGATTTCTAATCGTGATCAAAAGTTTGAACAAAACAATCGTGATCATCATTTTTCCTGGAATCGTGCAGCCCTAGTCCAAGTCATGCATTTCAAAAATATATTTAAAATTAAATTGTATTTTTTAAGTTAAAAGCGGGGTGCACAATTTTTGAAAAAAGCTTTGGAAAAGGGAGTCATGCCGAGTGCCAAAACACACTTGTAGCCAGTCAGCAGTAAGGGGTGTGTCTATTAACCGACATCGTTGCCTGGGTTGCTTATGTGTGGTTTGGGTCTACCAATAAAAGTTCCAGATTCTATTGGGGTAGCATGTTTGTTTAGGTGATTTCAAATGTCAACATTGGCTTTTAGAGATCATGCACCCCGCCTTTAAGGAAATGAATATGTTGGCACGATTACATGTAATTTCAGACAATTCAACACCTTCTGATTAAAAGGTTTTAAGAACATAAGAACCATTTCGGTGAAGTGACCCTAAACTTTTGGCTTGTAATGTAATTTGATTGAATAGTATTAAACACCTTAAGGGGAGAGTTCACCCAAAAATTAAAACTGTCATCTCTTTACTCACCCTCATGTTGTTCTAAACTTGAGTTTTTTCTGTTGAGCACAATTGATGATATTTTAATTGATGATGGTACTAAGCACACAGTTGACGGACCAATTGACTTTCATAGTAGGAAAAATAATACAATGGGAGTCAAAGTGTGCTTACCATTATTAATCAAAATGTCTTTTTTATGTCCAGTAAATAAAGAAACGCATATAGGTTTACAACAACTTGAGGGTGAGTAAATGATGACAGAATTTTTATTTTGAAAAAATTTAAATGGTGAACTATCTCTTTAAGCTACGCTGGATGTCATTATATTTAATATGCCCAGCAGGGTTTAGCATTCACTTACATTCAGCTTTAAACCCTCAGAACACCTCATTAATTTTCCCTCCTTTTCATTGTGCTTTTTATTGTATAGCACACTTGAAATGAGAAACACGGCTTTGGTCTGAGTAAAGAAGTTTACAGTTCCTTGGAATAAAAAGATTTTGACTTCTAGCCAAGATGAGTGTGCTTGATAAAACAGTCCTGATCTCTGCTTCCACTGTGTGCTCGCCAAACTTAATACACACTGTATATTGATTTCTAAGTGCAGTGCAGGGCTTGAAGGCCTTGGCTCGCTCCCATTCTGTGGCAGTGCAAGAAGAACTCGAGAGAGGGAAAGAATGGCTTTTCTTTGTCTCATTGTTTCTCGCTCTGAGCTGCTGAGATCATTGGGTGGGATCCAGAGATAGAGGCCCAGGGATATCAGATATTGTGGTTTGGATTTCGTATATTGGTTTTCTCACTTTACTCAGAACATTTTGGGCTATTAAAACTGGCTAGTTCGATAGAGGAGTTTATGGGTTGTGTATAAGGGATCGCAATCATCAGCATGTTTTTAAGGATGGTTTTGATGTTTTGGGGGATGAGGAGATGAAAAGTGCAAATGACAAAGGCATCAATCCAAGTTGTTATTTTTAGGGCACTTAAAGGAGAGTTGGGTAAGACGTACCATGTTTTGCTCAAGTTGTCTTCCATGCAAGGGGAGACATAACAGGTTATTTCTATTCACTTATTTTATATCAGGGTGTCTGCTGTTAACAGAAAATAAAGTGAAAATTAAAAATTAGCCCATGATTTACTCACCCCAAGCCATCCTTGATGTAAATGAATCTCTTTTTTTCAGACAAACACAGTTATTTAAAAAAAGTCTTGTTCTTCCAAGCTTTTTAACGATAATAAGCCAGGACCAGGGAACAACTTCTGACTTTGAAGCCTGGAAAAGTGCATCAATAACTATTTAACAAGGTTATTTCGCGAATTTGTATGATCTCATTCAGGCTTTTTAATATGATCTGCTTTCGCCCCGTGATGATGTATTTAAAGGTGGGGTGCATGATCTCTGAAACCTAATGTTGACATTTGAAATCACTTACACAACACGCCCCACCCCAATAAAATCTGGACCATCTTTTGGTAGACCCCCCGAATACATACGCAACCCAGGCAACAATGTCTAGTTAGTAGACACGCACCTTACTGCTGATTGGCTATAAGTGTGTTTTGGTAGTCGGCCCGACTCGCTTTTCCAAAGTGTTTTTTCAAAAATCATGCACCCCGCCCTTAAGGTTGGGGATAAGAGTGAGGCTTTATTACTGTGTTTTCTAAAAATGTTTGTCTTTTTGTATGATTTAAACTATGAATTTATACAAATTCGCCACTGGTAAAATACTTACAGTAACTATTCGATCAGGCTGGGCACTCTTTACCCTATATATATATATACAGACCCGTGGTATATATATACACATACACAATTTCTTTAATTTTTTTATCATTTATTCATACAATTTATATGAATTTATACAACTATGAATTTATATATATATATATATATATATATATATATATATATATATATATATATATATATATATATATATATATATATATATATATATATATATATATATATATATATATATAATTCATAGTTGTATAAATTCATATAAATTGTATGAATAAATGATAAAAAAATTAAAGAAATTGTGTATGTGTATATATATACCACGGGTCTGTTGAATGCTTTATTCTGATTGGTTGAGAAATGTTTCATGGGTATGCATTATTTTTCAATAACCGCACACCTAACTTGTCAAATGTCTTAAAAATAGGCACCAGAGCAATGTTTATGGTAACCGTGGTATAAGCAGAATAATTGACACCTTGGGTGTGCATTATTTCATATAATTCAATGGCCGTCGTCATTTATTCCTTACATATTATAGACCTGGATAAACTATTTTTACTTGCCAGAGGAAATGTAATTCAACCTACTTGCAGGTTTGCTTTTTTCATGTGCATCTTTTACTTATAGGCTAAACTCTATATAAATATATGGGTGTATGACCAAATGTATGCTGTTGCTTGCTGACACATCTTAAACCTCTCTCCAATACCCTTAAAAACTTATGCTGGTGCATGTATGCCATTTAGAGCCTATCAGACACATTCAAATGTGCCCTCTGATCATCAGGACAGATTAATGAAGCATTATGTCAGAATACTCTGTCACTCTTGGCTATAAAACAACAGGATGTCATTGTACAGCACATTTAGAGTATAATGCAGACAGGCCGTGTGCTCAGTGGCTCAGAGTTGTTTCTCACTACTCTTCCTCCAGACATTAACATACACTTGCATATATGTTGTTCTTAGGCATTGTTTTTCAAGTACAGATCAAAGAGAGTATATGCTTACATTCAGCTTCTGGTAAAATGAGATCTGTGTTGGCCATACTCCTTGTCATTCTCCATTCTCGATCTCACCCAATTTTTTACAGTTAATGGCAACTATCTATAATGGTATTTATTTTCTAATGGCACACTAAAGCAAAATATATAAACATCTGGGCAATATATATATATAGTACACTTGGTCCGTTGCTGTCTGTGTCTTGCTGAGTGCAGAGTTATGTACTATAACTTCATGATGTTGATGTTGTGTTTCTCTTTCTCGAGTGGTTGTAGCTCTTTCTCCTAACTGGTGTGACACCTGCCTGTAGGTGGGTTTGTCCCGTGAGACGCTTCAAAAATAGAAACCATGCATGCGTCAGAAGATCTTGATGCACAACGGTGTTGACATTTGTGGCTGCATAGAATAAAATGTTTTCAGATTAGCATGGTTGAGATGTAATTCATCTTTTTTGGTTCTTTTTTTGCATTGTGTATAGTTTGGCTCTGTTTCAACATATAGGACAAGAATATCTGCCTCTGCTTGAAATGGGCTCGGTTATTAAGTAGTTTGCATCTGAGGAAGCAGTATTCAATTAGCAAGGACTAATATACGAATTGAAAATCAATGCTTGACATTAACGAGTTAACTCGTCAATTAAGAGAAAACGCGTTTCTCGCAAATGACCAGTTTTTTCGGCAATTCGTATTTCTGCTATTATCCACCAGGTGGCGCTCTTATCCAAATTATAAAACACGAAAGTAGGGGAGTGCCGATTTCAGAATTGTTGATGACGGTTATGACGTGAGTCAAATGTGACGGTTCGTAACATAACCATCGGGGGTCGGCGTTCGTCTGTTATAGGACAACTGACAAAAGAGCAGACACTGATTAGCTACTTGCTCTATGTTTATTTAAAGGGGACAGAGAATGAAAAACCATTTTTACCTTGTCTTTGTTGAATAATGGTAGTCTACCCACATTCACCAACATACAAAAAGTGCTAGACATGCTAAACATTTCAGTTTCATAGAAATTGCTCTTTTAGAAATGTTAGCCAGAAAACGGCCCAATCTGAAAAACTGATGCTTATGACATCACAGGCATCTCACTGGCCCTCCACTTTAAAATAATTGGCTACATTTTTTGAGTGGCAGCAAAGTCAGCCAATCAGTAATGAGATTGCAAGTTAAGCCAGTAGGGGGAGCCAAATAGGTGCAAAACCACTTGTTTAAATTCCCCACCCTAATAGAGCTATCTGAGAGAGGTTTTTAGGAAGCTTCTAAGGCATAACAGACCCAAACAAAAATGTTTTTGTCTACATGTCACATCACAGAACAAGGATAAATACCCTGTTCAATCATTCTATTCACCTTTAAAATTAACAGCAAGACAACTAGCAGTGAATGTGCTTTTCACCGCTATCACCCAACGACCCCCTTCTTTAGACTAGGAAGGATCTCTCTCTAAAGGGCTCGTTGTAGTCGTGCGTAGGTCCTAAGGTGTAGCCGCGACAGCGTAGGTTCCGCGTCGGTTTTCATTTATACTTTTGCGTCGTCTTCCGCGTCTACGTGCAAACACACGCGGAAACTGCTGGTAGGCAGTATCCAGGCGTGTAACCACAGTAGCAGCGCGACCGTCAGAGAAGAAGAAGCTTGGAAAGTTAACCCACAAACGAAGAAGAAACAGCAACTTGTTGTGTATGTTTTGAGAAGAACAGCAATGATGGAAGTAAATAAACACTGAATTTTGTTGCAGTTTGAGTTAAATCACTCCTCAACTTGGATAATTGTTTTCACCGCTTGCGGTCCGCGTAGATTTGACGCGCTGTTACAATTTTTTCTACGCACAGGCTACGGATAGAACCTACGCACGACTTTAAATCGGGCTTAACCCGTTGTTTAAATGCGGCAAAAAAGTTTGAAAACCACTGGTTTAGTGTACATAGTTATAGAACGACTTTCACAGTAAAAGTTTTTATCATAAACATTCCAGATTCCCAATCGGGGATTGAGTTTTCAAATTTTTTAAATGATTTCTAAATCATTAATGAATTATTTAATAAATTTAATGCATTTAATTTTTTTGTACTGACATTTTTAAGTTTTGAAAATGTTGTCTCTCACTTGCCCATCCAAAACATGAATATTATAATTCTCAGATATTTTGTTGACTCTTGCGCATCATTCGGCACATGGTTATGGGTGCGGTGCTGCAGTTCCAGTGTGGTTTCATTTGACCAATGCAATGTTTTAATTTGTGTAGTTCTGCACTTCTGCACCAACATTGCGTGTGTGTGTATCGTTTGCTATGTATTTTTAGTCCCTTGCTATAGAACTTGCTTGATAATATCTACTTTAAACCCAGATTTCAAGATAGTCTCTGCCTGTGTTGGTATTGGTTGGCATACACATCGACTCGCAAACAAAAAAATGAGAGGAAAAAAATCAATACACAACAGCAGCTCTGAGCCATCAACCAGAGACACTCATATACACACTCCACTCCAAGCTCAAAGTTAAAGTGAGAGGGAAGATAAGATCCTAAGGGTTTTGTTTGAGAGCTGCTGGGAGTGGGAGGCCGTGGTGGAAATGAGGTCGGATTTCCCCTCAGCAGATTTTTATGAGTTGATGACAGCTGGCGGCGTGGTGCCAATCCCCCTGATGGGAGTCATGTGACCCCTGCCTCAACCCTCAGCTTCTCTATGACACATGTGGCATAGTATGCTAATGTAGGCTAGAGTTTCTCTGTCAGCAATTATTTGAGAGATCATATTTGAGGCATTGGTCGTACAGTAGATCATGCTCGAGGGGCAATGTATACATTTCAGTCGTAAATGACTGTGAAAAGGATTTTCTTCCTGTTTGTACAAGCCATAGCAACCAGCCCACAAAGGCCATCTTTCACAGGTAGAAAGCATCTTTTAGGGTGTGTAACCGCATCCCAAGAGTCCATGCTGACTCGATTCTAGACCACCGGCTGGCCTGGTTGGCTCTTGACACACTTCTATTTTGTTGGTGGAGTTAAAATGGGTTTGTAATTTGGAAGCATCTTGGACTCTTCTTTACTAATGCCATATAGGTGTATTACTAACATGTCATACCAGTGTTTCACCTTATTTCACCATGCATAGCCATTTTTTTTTCTGAAATATGTGAAGAGTTTAAACATTGCAGTATCTTTTAGTCTTTAGCAGTATGTCATGTTTGATTTAGATTTGTTATTTTTCTTTATTTGTGAAATCTAAGAAAGTATAGTGATGTACCCTTAAAATTAATAATAGCAGCATAAATGTATATGTATGATTTTATCCAAAGCGACTTACAGTGCATTACAAGTTATGCATTTTATTAGTATGTGTTTCCTGATGATCAAACCCATATCCTTTGCTCTGCCAAATGAAATGTTCTTAAAATGTTTATTTCAAAAAAGCCGTTTGTTTTTGTTGTTACTGCTGAAACCGTCTATACACATCCAAATAAACAGCTGTCAGGATTGTACTTTCACATTATATGGCAGTCAGAGAATAGCTTGCCGTTTTATTGAATTTGTTCATGTTTAATATCTGGGGTCACTGAGACCCCAAACAGATGTAATAGGTGTATTTTTTAAATAGGGGATGATAGATGATACACATTTATCCATATATAATACCATATACCAATACCACACATGAAAACAGCATTAGGGTATTTTGAGCTGATATTTAACAAACACATTCTGGGCACATCTGAGACTTATTACATCTTGTTAAAGGTGCTTAATAAGTCCCTTCTAAATACAGAAAACATTTTAAATAGTGTGTTCTCCCTTTAAAGGGCACCTATTTCATTGCTAAAACAACGTTATTTTGTGTATTTAGTATAATACAATGTGTTTCCGTTGTTTATGGTTCCAAAAACACATTATTTTCCACATACCGTACATTTTTGTAGCTCCAGATTTCCCTGTCTTCCTGAAACTCATGGATTTTGTTCAAAACTCATCAATTTGAAAAGCGCCCTGACCCTGATTGGCCAGCTAATCTGTACGTTGTGATTGGCCTCAGTGTTGTTTTCGTCAACGATGACGACAACTAAATGAGTTCATTGACGCACCTTTTTTTATGACGCCAACGCGACGATGACTAGCTAAAAATGTCTCTAAGGTGACGAAAACATGACGAGACGAGTCGGAACGAAAATGATTATAAAGGGCGATTTATAGTCGTGCGTAGGTCCTACGGCGTAGCCGCGACGGCGTAGGTTCCTCGTCGGTTTTCATTTATACTTTTGCCTCGTCTTCCGCGTCGACGTGCAAACACATGCGCAAACCGCTGGTAGGCAGTATTCACGCGTGTAACCACAGTAGCACGGCGACCGTCAGAGAAGAAGAGGCTTGGCAAGTTAACCCACAAACGAAGAAGAAACAGCAACTTGTTGTGTATGATTTGAGAAGACCAGCAATGATGGAAGTAAATAAGCAGTGACTTTTGTTGCAGTTTGAGTTAAATCACTCCTCAACTTGGCTCATCTTTGTTTTCACCGTCACAAACGGAAATACCTATGACGCAGTTTTTTTTACCTGACGGGAGGGGTTCTGGTGGACCAATCACAGCGCTTGCGGTACGCGTAGAGCCGACACGCTGTTAGAAAATTTGTGAGGTGCGCGTCAGGCTACGCAGAGCTATGCACGGGCTACGGATAGCCTACGCATTAAGCCTTAAGTCTGACGTTCACAATGCATGCATTTCTGCCTATTTTGGATGAAATCTGTCTGTTTTTAGCTAAAAAGCGCACCAGATTTCACACAACAACACACCTGCGGCTGTGGCGAGTTCGAAGGACCGAGGCCGTGACGCCAATAAACGGAAACGACGAGATTATATATGGACATACTTTCAGTATAATCCATCAGAAAGAAAAACAGAATGCATATTGGGAGACGACTGTAAATGTGGCCACAAACTAGGTGGGAAGTCTTGAGACAGATTACCCTGAAATATCCTACGTTGGATTTGTTGGGTTTTGTTAACTCAAAACTTACTCTGCAACTCTGAGTTTGTTCAACTTGCTTCGTGCAACAGGCCACAGGTTTTATTTATATCACAGTCATAGACTACTTGACCGATATCTTTTAAAATAAAACTTGTATGTAATAGTTTGTATGCCAGCCGTCAGCTCCCTGCGGAGTCACAGTAGAGATCAGGCATAGTAAAGCTCCTGCATCTCTCAGCGGACTCCAATACAGAGCCAGGAGACCTGGGTGAGAGAGGACAGAAATAGAGCCCTAATGTCAGGGGAGAGTCCTGAGGACAACACTCATCCAGGAACATAAAAAACAGAATGCAAAGTCACCCATCCTGGCTTAATGTGTCTCTGAGAAACGGCTAACCGTGAATTAAGCCTCATTACATTTAGCCCGTTTGTAGAAGAGAAATTACCAACAAGTCACAGACTCTAAAGCATCGTGCCCGTATTGAAAACTAATTAAGCGTTTCCAATAGGCAAATGAATGTTTTCTCTCCATTAAACTTGTTAATGCATGTGGTTTTTCTTTTCACTTTCTTGTGCATAAATGTGCAAAAGAATCATTCACTGCAAATCATGCATTTCTGTCTTCCAAACGGTATTAAAACAAGAAGCATGACGCATTACTGTATATTACGTCGTATCAGATAAAATGTAATGATTATGCTTTAAACAAAGTTAAATAATTTCTACACCACGACAAAGATGACGCAAATCCAGATTTATTTTTTCTTGCAATGTGTGCAGTAAAATGCATTGACTTGCATCGGGGCTGTGCGCTCTACCTGATTTTGCAAAGTGAGAAATGTTCCTGGTTCAACATGTTTGTTGAAACAACATTCCTATAAAAAAACCCTAATCAAACCCCATACCCCTAACCATAACTTATCCCCATGGCCGTAGCCAGCAATGAGGCCATATTAAACATATAATTTGAAGTTCTCTAAATGACTATTTGGTAATTTTAAAATGACTCGCATTGGCATCAACATATATAATGAAGTTTGGATAGTTTACTGTAAAGTTTAGCGTAAAATGACAGAGATTGACTCGAGCAGCTGTGAGACGCTGGCGGATGCGGGTGCAGCATTCACAGTGTTGCCAGATCCCATTGTGAAAAATCCTCTTTAGACATAGTATTGTATTTTAGCAATAATGTGACACTTTAGGAAATGTTTAAAGTGAGAATGTGCAGGTTAGTGTTAGCAATGTCTCTGATTTATTTCTGAAAGACAAGGTCCTAACTTTTTTTTAAGGCCTATTTTGTTTGTTTTTTACTAATATCTGGCAACCCGGGGTGACCAGCACCTAATGGCACATCATTCAGCGTTGGCAGGTTATTGCTGACGTGATACTACATTTGGTAAGACACACGCAATAATTATCATGATTGTATGTAAGAAACGCTTTCAACACTAAAAATCTGTAGAAAATACCACGGGTACAAAGATTATTTGGTTTACAATTGGGTTTTAATGAAATATGTGAAATATGTAAACATTGGCCATGAAGAAGGCTATGTTATTTCATTTAGTTTAGGAGTTAGCATTTTACAAAGTCATGCTAAAAACATTCATAAGAGCACTAAACAAAGTTCTTGTTTATATAGCTGAATATTGTTTATTAAAACGATTAATATAATGCTATAATAATCAGTGTTGCATGAAAATAAATAAATTATCCACCATAGATGAACAGTAAAATATGAATAAATTGTGATCTAATAAATAGAGGATAAAATGACACTCTTCACCCCCCAAACATATAGACAGAGTGTGAGAACAGATGGTGCACAACTGTAGATGTCTGCTGATCAGGTGAGCTTGACAAGATGATAGCTGCTGTCTCGCAGACTGTGTTTGTGTGTTTAATTAACACACAAGGCTGTTTATTTTCCGCAGGGTTGGGGTAAACTATTGAGCCCCCTATATATACAATATATATATACATAACATATGTTCAGTTGAATGTTCTACCCCCTTATGTTAAAAACAAATCTATGCTTTTGAAAACACATAATGGTCCTCTAGGAATTATACCCTTATGGGAAATGTGATGTGAAGACACATGATTTAAGGAAAAGGGTTCCTTTAGCTCTGTTGGTAGAGCAAATCATGCATAGTTACAGTAGTCCATGCATACACAACCACTACTAGATGCAGCAAAAGCAATCCATTTGCTCCACAAGTAAATAACATGAAAAGAAAGCAGAGGATGAAGTTTTCCATATGAAGCAATAAGAATCTGGCCATGCAGTTTGATTTGTATAAACATTCAGTAGTCATACACTGTTTCCATTATGTTTGCTTGCTCACAAACTTAAATAACTATAATTGCAGATGTGACAATAAATGACGATATACACTAATAATACCTGGCTATAACTATTCAAAATCGCACAGATGATATTATGCACAGCTATTTCATGTTCTACGGCTTTTGATCAGTAAGTCCTGATCTGAAATCACTGTTAGTTTGAGTCGTTTATAACATGCGATTTGAAAAAGCAACACTTATCAAACATTATCATTATACATATTCTTTATCATCATGTAAATACCTGGAAAGGTTTGAAGAACAGCAATATAAATTTATGCTTGTACCAGTGCGTTGTGAATGTGTTAGCATTTAGCCTAGCCCGTTCATTTCTTAGGATCCAAACAGGGATGACTTTAGAAGCCACCAAACACTTCCATGTGGAATGGAAATAGTTCTCATTTTTTCTGCCACGTTTTATTTTGTGCCACCATACTTACTCGTGTAACTACTCAAACAGTCTTTAAATATGGAAACCATGGAAGTGTTTGGTGGCTTCTAAATTCATCCCTGTTTGGATCCATAGGAATGAATGTGGCTAGGCTAAATTTCAACACATTCACTGCATGCTGTACGAAGATTAAGTGCACACATTGAAAAAAGAAAGGTATGTAATACTCATCCAAGTTGAGATAAGAACATAGTAAAATATTGAAAAACGGTGGTGTTTTCTTTTAAGCCATTTCATAGATATATACACTAGATGTCGCCTTGGGGTTCTAAGCATGCGTCAAAACCATCGCCATCTTAGAACAGGGGTCTTGTCATAGGAAGTAGCTAGGTAACGCTGCTTTCTCCACCTCCGAATTAATGGACGATGCCAGACTTTTGTGCTGCGTATGGATGTTAGGGCTACTAGCACTATGCATTATAGTTAAAAAAAGAAAATTTTCATAAAATCAAAACTTTAATTTTTTTCTGGACTCAATGCTTAATACATTTCTGACTGTTGAAATGAACCAAAAGAAAACCAAGAAAATCGCGTTCATGACAATTTATGGTGAATTTATTTCTGTTACACCATTGCCTACAATGACACTGATGCAGGGTTTGCCTGTTTCAAGATGGCGGATCTAGTTGACGCATTCGGTCCAATGAACTGCCGTAGCCAAGGCGACATCTAGTGTACATATCTATGAAGCCATTTCCTGGAGTTGCAACTGTAATGGTTCTTCTTCTGCGGCGCATATTGAGTTTATGCCCGGTAGCGCCATCTGGCTTTTGGATGTTTCGGCATTTCACCATAATTCATTGAGAAGCATTGCAAGCATCATCGAATGATTTATCAAATATTACCAGTAATACCATGCAAATTTGCTTATGATATTTGATATCCGTAAACCAGATTACGTTGTTTCAGAGAGAATATCACCAGTTGGTTTAGGAATGTTGATCAGACCCCTAATTTCTGCTCTAAGCCTTACCCTGAACATTACCCTACAATCTGATTCATTGAATATGTTGTTACATGGGCAAGAATGTTATTGATCCAGGAACTTATTCTACTTTGGTTAGTCGTGTTAAGCTCCTACAAACAACAACTACCTTGGTTAAAGTGATGAGCCCACAATGAATGCTGAAGTCAGTGCTACTGACTTCATGGAGATGTAGTGTGTGCATATGATGGAGCATAATTTGTTTATCATCTATGCCTCCTGGGTAAAGAACTCAGTGACATGATGTCAAGTGTGTGTGTGTGTGTGTGTGTGTGTGTGTGTGTGTGTGTGTGTGTGTGTGTGTGTGTGTGTGTGTGTGTGTGTGTGTGTGTGTGTGTGTGTGTGTGTGTGTGTGTGTGTGTGTGTGTGTGTGTGTGTGTGTGTGTGTGTGTATTGCTGTCTTGCTGTCTCCCCTGCCCTTTCCTGTCTACGTTTTCTAGCACATGGTTCGATAAGTTATTCAGTGTGTCCTTTGCCAGCTTAAAAATCACTTCCAAATTCCTCTTGTTTTGTTTACAGCGACTTGTTCCATCTTGGAACATAGATGTAGGTTTAAAGGGCCCCTAACCTAAGTGTTTACAGCAATATTAAAATAGTCTCTGGTATCCCCAGAATGTGTCTGTAAAGTTTCAGCTCAAAATACACTACAGACCTTTCATTATACGATGTTGAACATGGCCATTTGTGGCTGCAATGAAAAATGCGCTGTTTTTGTGTGTGTCTCTTTAAATGCAAAGAAAGCTTTTGTTCCCCTCCTCGTATGCAAAGTAGGGGGTGGAGCACTTACACATGTGCTTTGGGCTACATCAAAACATGTGTCTCTGGTAGAAGGTTGAGCTACGCGCTCATAAGGCGAAGTCTGTGAGTAGTTGTGGTTGGGTTGTAATCAATGTGACATCACATTGATAGGGGATCCCCAACAGCCTGTTTTGTGTGACTGTTAAAGGAGATTACACAAAGAAGAACAGAGGAATTTGTATAATGACACACACTGGCGACTCATTTTCTGATGGAAACACATTTAAAAGTGCATTTTTTAGGTTAGGGGGGCCTTAAGTTGGTATCTCTGTTGTACATTCTGTGCTTTGTTTGATAAGTTTATAAATGAATGTACATGCTGTACTTATATTCCTAAACGTTTGGCCTGTGAATGACATTTGGATGAACTGCTCCTTGTAGGTCCTTTCTGTTTTATGAGAGATCAATAAGCCTGCTATCTGGCTTGGGATGTGATCTGATTATGTATGAAACAGAGCAGTCCTGATTATGTGAATGGTCTGCATTACATTAAGGCACAGTTCTCTCACTTTACCTAGATTTACAGTACTCAGTAGTAGAAAGGGCATGCTGGCGTTTATGTTTTCAAGCCATGGGCTAGGTTCCCAATTTAAAGTAAAAACGAGTCTAGACTGTTAAAACCCAGATGACACAGGACGGCACAGCAGATTGAACCTCTCAGCATAAGCATGCAGCATAGGGGGAAGACCTCTTTTGTGCTTTTCTTATGTAATGCAGCCTTCATGCAGTATCATTTACATTACATTAATGCGTTTAGCAATCGCTTTTATTCAAAGTCACCTACTGTACAGTGAATTCAAGATTCACATTTTAACCGATTATATGTTCCTTGGGAATTAAGGTTGTGCCGATAGACGATAGAATTGTGTATCGATGATCGTAAGACATATCGCTAATAGCAGGCTTTCATGACGATAGCTGGTGATAGTTGTTGCTGTTGTTATTATTATCATCATAGTTTCACATTAACATGCGCATTGCATGCTTTTCCTCGCATGAGAGGGTTTGTGGGCTTTACTTTGTGCGAGAAAGTTTGTAATGCATGTGGATTCTTTCTCGCACTCAAGTTGACTTAATGCGAGCGTCTTGGACTCTTGCTCGGACCTGAATGCGTGCGGCTGAACTTGTAATACGCATGGCTCTGACTTGCACTAAAGAGGTTGTTCGGTGCGCAGAGGGTTAAATCCAGTGAGTTTGTTTCCTGCTGGATGGACAAATGGCATCAGTTTTAAGAAGGTGGCGGTTATGACAGTGTTGCCCTTGCTTCTTTTTTCCACCAATCAAGTGACTTAAATAAATAAGTAAAAAGTGAACAAATAAATAAATGAGTAAACTACTGCCTCGCCCCCTGATATACTATCGTGTATCGGCGATCTAACAGGCTGACGATAGGACGATCTCAAAATGGGGCATATCGCCCAAGACTAAATTAAACATAGTGGAGAGCGGGGCACAACCTAACACTCAATCATTCAAAAATATTTGAGTTTGATCGATATATATTTTTACACAAGCAACACACACATCTCTGCTACAAATGAACATTTGAAGTTTGTTTCTAGTACTTACCATTCTTGGAAAATTACACCAAATGTGACAAAAAGGCAAACGTTACAACTTCCCTCATAGGTGGGGTTAATTGTAACATGCAGGGGGTTAGTTGTAACACTTGCTAAAAATTAAGTTTGCAGGCAAATATTTCAATACTATTTTGTCTATATACTTGAAGTGGATATTGTTTATATATCGGGCTATAATAGATGGGTATCCACACTGTATTCCTTCATCCAGCCCTTTTCCAACAATAGTTCAATTATAAATGGACACAAATGTCTAAATATGTAAGAAAAAGCAGAACAATTATGTCAAAAAATGTTTTATATGTGACCCAGTCTGTAATAACCATACTACAGTTTCAAAAATCAAATTCTGAGATGATGAGCATCAAAGTCTGATTTTAGCCATTCATTCATTATGATTTTAATCTTTGATGTGACCTTATTCAATCAATATTAAAGATATGAACAAAAATAAATTTGACACACCATTTTTGATGAGACAGGCACATTTATTTTGTTGGCAGCCAGCAATCATTCGTGTGTAGCCTATTTAAAACAACGGCGAGAATTATGCTAACGTTAGCGGTTTTCATATCGTAAGTGCTGAGGGGTTAGTTATAGCACAGCGTTACAATTAACCCCGCTGGGTCAAAATATTTTCAAGCCCACCAAAAAAGTTGCTAAGAGCTGCAGACATATTTCAAAACGATGCTATGTTTTAGTCAACAAGACACTGATTAATATGAAATAGCATTGGATTTGGTATCTTGCACACCCAACTTAAAAAAACAAAGAAAAAAAAACATATGATGAAAAAATTTACTTACATGCCACCAAAACACTCGTTCATCAATAACTATCTGGAAAAACATTATACATTTCCAATAATTTGCGGGAAATCGTCTTTTGGCAGCATGAAAAAAATACCGGAAAATCAAAACGCTCAACCTTGTGCAACAATGTAAACAGTCCGTGTTACAACTAACCTGCATTAGTTTTTACCCCGCTCACCCCTACTGTATGGCCATGTGATGACCCAAATGTTACACTGAGTTTGGTTTATGAATCCCAACTGTACAAAGTCATATATCATATACATTTTCTATAATCCTTCTACATAAAGAATTTCTGGAAAGTAATTTATTTAGCCTTTGTTCATTATGAGCACCCAAACACTGGCTCTCAATGTGAACAAAAGACAAAACTAGTGGAAGATAAATGTAAGAACAGAGGACCAAAAGGTACATTTGACTTGCATGCAGGCCATTTTATCAGCTTGTGTGTTTGCTGGAGCCAAACCAATGACACTGACATTGTAAGCGCAGTAATTTACCAGTTGATTTGTTACAAAACGTATTTATGCATTTAAACACCTTAAAGTTTCTGTTTGGTTTCAGCTGTTATTTCAACAATTGCAATCTCAAGTTACTTATTCAAAACGGTGAGGTAGGAGAGAGCGCAAGAGAGAGATGCGCGTGACATGTCATAGGAAGAAAATACAAGAGATAAAAATAGCACGAGGAAGTCACACTTTTAGAAGCCTCCCACTCATCCGAGGCCTGACAAGTTTCACTCGTCATTGCGTGGGTGACGGGACTCAAAGCACTGGGAAACCACAACACACATTCTTTTACAAACTCCTCAGCAACTCTTCAACTTGCTGAGACATGACCGTCAAGAACAGGAAGTGGTCACAGAGTCAGGAAGTGAGATTGAAGACATGAAGTCAAAAAGAACAAACATGGTTTCGCTTGCGCTAGTTTAAAAGTGAGGTCTGGTATTCTAGTCTATACCAGTTAACACCTCATATTTTTATTATGATCTTCATTAATACACATTCTGAAATTCACACATAGCTCAGAACTATATAACAGTTTCAAGCCACCTCGTATTGCCATGTGATAGCATCGCCCATACACATTACAGGCAACACGCAATGACAAAATGACACAATCTCATTCATTTTAATGGAGAGCTGACAATTTCCTGCAAGTGTGACCATTGGTGACCGGATGGGGCGTGTCCAGCCATGTGACAAAATTGAAATACTTTATGCAAATGATGAGCATCTACTTGAATAATGACATCAGAGACACCTTGTGATGTTTCTGATTTCTGGCCAGCTATTTTAAATTATGATCTAAAATATGTAACCTTGCCTGTAAAAACCCAGCTTAAGTCATTTGTGATTTACTGTTTTCTATATAAATCATATAATAATGTACAGAACATTCTGTGAAAATATAACCTTGATGTCTTTTGATATTGACTGAGTAAGGTCATGGTGTAGATCAAAGTCAAATTAATGGTTGAAATCAAATTTGATGCTCTTAATCACAATTAAATTCTAAGACTTTAGCCTCGTTTTAACAGACAGGGTTTCATATGTGCTATGCAGAAAACCTTGTTGGTTATTTATACAGACACTTGAAATCCCTATGCAAATATTTTTACAAGCAGATGCATTTTTACCTTCGCACTTTTTATAGGCCCTCATTTTGTGGGTGGCCATGCAAAAATACACCTTGTGCGTCTGCAATGTCCAGAACCACTAATTTGATCTAAATTACAGTGCAGGACTGGGACAAAACAAGATGAATGTACCTCGTAAAGTTCATTATGTACACATTGTGCCCATCTAGCAAGTAAAAGTTGTGTTGCAGCTGTATGGACAAAGTTATTATAGACATTTACACAAAGGGCTACAGTATGGGCAAACCGAAGGCATCTGTGGATGCTGCTTGTAAACTAGACTGCCATTTTTGTTTATTTGCCATCATGGGTGTGAGGGAGTGTCATTGGTAAAGAGGTATTCATTTTTTTATGTGTGGGGTGATGTTTTATCGTTGGGAATTGGGCTATTTTTGCCTTTCTGTCACCCACCTTCAACCGTCTTTCCTCTGGTATGAGACTGGGTGGTGACAGGAGAGGAGAATAGGCCTCCTATATATCTCTGGCTCTACAAACAATCCCTCATCCCTCCCACTTCAGGAGAACATTAATAGAAGTGAGAGTTTAGCTGAGGAGGCAGGGAACTTTCGCCATAGCGCTGGCATTTTTAGTTCAAGAATCTTGACATGAGTATCTAATGACATCGATATAAGGAGGATTCAAGTCCTCTAAAGGACCCACTTTTACTGAAATGGGAAATTAAAAAGGTTTGACACGGAGACTGATGTTGTCTGCTTGGAATATGGCACAGCTGGTGTGTCTCAGAGTTCGGATGAAGGGTCTGCTCTTCTTTAGTGACACGCCCGGTGACCTCACCTGTTTACACTCCTGTTTTAGTGAATTTCCAAAAGTGAAGTATTAGTTGGATAGTGTCTGATTAAAAATAACACCCAGGGGCTTGTGGCTTAGACTGTTGGCATGCTTATGGTTTTTCCAGAAGCTATACTTTTAAAAATAAAGGTTCCAAAAATGGTATTTGTTGGTCTGTAGTTGTCCATAAAAAACCTTCATCATCTTAAAGAATTAAGAACCTTTTACTTGAAAACTTCTTTGGGAACCAAACATTTTTCTTCTATGGCATTGCTCTGAAAAACCCTTTAAGAATTTTTATTTTTAAGAGTGTTCTATTGCAATTGTTCTGTTGCAAAGTAATAAAGGTTAAACATATAACAAAGTGTAATTCTTGGGGTAAGAAATGTATTGATTTATTTAGTTTTGAATGCTTAATGCTAATATAAGTTGTCTAACACAGTGGTTCTCAAACTGGGAGCCCAGTTTTATGAAATTTTACAAAATACATTTATTTATCATAAATTCTGTGTAACTCAACCTCAGAAAAAATAAGCACTACGTTGTATCATTTAATATGTTTTGTTTAATTAAAAATGTAAGTTTTAGAATATTTAATGTCATACTTTTTCTTTGGGGGGCCGCAATGAGATGCACCTTACACAAGGGGGGCCGCGAAGGGATGCACTGTACACAAGGGGGGCCGCACGCTGAAAAAGAACCACTGGTCTAACAGGTTATAAGAACAATGTCTCAGCTTGAAAGTGAAAGTTACATGTTTGTCAAGTATGGAATGCATACTTGAAATGTGACCCCTGCATTAAACCCATCCCAGTGAGTAGTAAACACAGGGCACTGTAAGTCATGAACACGCACACCTGGAGCAGTGAGCAGAGCACCTGAGGAGCAATTGGGGTTACTCGGCTGTGAGACTCGAAACTGCAACTCTCGGGTTAGTCTAAGTAACTGAGTAAAACAAAAACGTTTTCAGTAGATATCAAAAAGTAGCCCTCCACATTTGTTTTATTCATTGTGGCAGCCCTTTCTCACAAAAAGGTTGGAGACCCCTGCTCTAAACACGAGGCTACGACTGCCACACAACAGCTTGCATCACATGCTGCGGCAATGGAGATTTCGTACAACAACAATAGGACAATCTGTCATGGCTGTTTTTGTATTGCAAGCTGCCTGTTGATCAGATTTACAGAGCCTCTGTTGTCCTCATCTCTTGTTGGAAAAACAGAAGACAAAGAAATTACGGAAATGTGAGTTCCCCTTACAGAGGGCTACAGTATGGGCAATGCCTGGCCACGGCTCCCTCTCCTTTAAATAGGCTGACCATCACCACAAAGATCACATTCAGCCAGACACAGTATACAAACACCCTCTGGGCCAGAATACTGCCCTGCTCTACGTGAAACTGGGGGTCACAACATCATTTGGGATGATTTATTAAATAGAGAACAACACAAAGGTTCAATTTCCAGGGAAATCTGTGGACTGGTTCAATGTATACATTGGATGGGCCAAAAGCTATTGTGTATATGTAAGAGACGAGAAGGCATAAATCCCAGGGATGCGTTATGAGTTGAATAATTCTAAATAAGCAGAAGAAAATGTATGATAACAAAATCATGACATTTTGTCATTTAGCAGACGCTTTTGAGGATATTTAGTACTTGCTGGCTTCACCATGGTAATGTTATTCTGTTACCTCATTTCCTAAGCATCCCAAGTTGGTTTGCTGG
The DNA here is from genome assembly GCF_030506205.2 of Paramisgurnus dabryanus. Taxonomy (NCBI): domain Eukaryota; kingdom Metazoa; phylum Chordata; class Actinopteri; order Cypriniformes; family Cobitidae; genus Paramisgurnus; species Paramisgurnus dabryanus. Next base: position 12,549,575 of record NC_133349.1, read on the forward strand.
TTTTAGTGGGTATCTCATTCTGGTGAAAATTCTTCAATTTGTCGGTTTAAAAAGGGTTTTTTGCCATTTTTAGCTAACCAGAACACCAGCTTGGCCAGACTGGGAAAAAGCTAGACCAGACAAGACCAGCAAACCAGACTTTAAAGAGTTTTCTTCTGCTTAAAGGGTAAATCTGGTCTGTGCCTGGGTTGAGGGGAAGAAATGAAAATCAAAAATTTAAAGCAGATTTTCACCAAGCTACACAAGGAAAATGTTCTGATGAAAACCCAAGGGTGTTTCCAAAGCTAGTGACATCATTAGGAAATCGAAAGAGAAGAAGCACAAAGTCCCAGAATCCTCAGTGCTCATGTCGTTGGGAAAGCCCCCTTTTTTCATCAGCACACTGCTGCATCACAGCTTATTGTTTGTGCAGCAGGAACATTTGGGAGACGCTGCCCTTGAGGAATTTCCCATAATTTTGGGACCTCCATTCACCCTTAGACACTCTTGTGATACATTCCAGCATGAACAATATGCATGAATAGGTGTATGAATGAGGTATAGATTATTAAGAATAGAGTTGTGTCATATCTGTACAACTATTGTACCTTCTTGATAGTAGGCGATGTAACGCTTTTGCTTTAGATATACAATCAGCTGTTTCCCTGGAATATTTTATTTTATTTATTTATTTTTTGCTCTATTCAACAAGAATGAAGAAAAATGACGGTACATCATACTGATTATTTTCATAGTTGGACAGACATTAACTTGTGCACTTTCACACACATGTACACATCATATACTTTATCATGTGCTTGCATAGTTGGGAGAGCCCCACCCAGATGATCATGATGTCATCATCCAAAAATGGAGCTGTGATTTTCATTGGAATAGCAGACGACTGTCAATCTGAGATATATTTCTATATAAACACTCTTAAAACAAACAGTGCTAAAAGTGGTTCTTGGCTCGTAACAATAGAGGGACCATTTTCAGTGCTATATAGCACCTATGAAGAACCATGTGGGGGTCATATAGCACCACTGTAGCACCACATATGATTCTACATAGCACAATATGGTTCTATGGTGCTATATAACACTTAAAATGGTTCCTCTATGATTACAGGCGAAGAACCACTTTTAGTGCTATTTAGCACCGTTTGTTTTTAGTGTGGTTCTCTCTCTCTCTCACTCTCTCTCTCTCTCTCTCTCTCTCTCTCTCTCTCTCTCTCTCTCTCTCTCTCTCTCTCTCTCTCTCTCTCTCTATCTCTCTATCTATTTATCTATTAATTTATGTTTATATATAAATGACAACATAAAATATGAATATACATATTAAAAGCCCACATAAAAAAATAAAATACTGTAGTATTTGTAAACTTTAAAATTTCTATTTGAAATTGCTAAAATAGTTTTTTTTATTTCCTTTATTCAGATTTTTTAGGAACGTTTGTGCCATTTATTAACTAATAATAAACAATTTCTGAGACTTTTTTCTTTATGAACCAGAATTTTTATTAATGAATTGGATTTTGACGTATAATTTCAAGAATGTAACCAAAAAATTAAGATGTGGACCAAATTGTGCAAGTCCTCTAGTGTTTGTGGTGGTTACAGCCTCTTATACCATCAGCATCACGTCCTTTTACATTGAGCAGAATCCTGTTACTCGATCACTGTAATGGCTTTCATTCATGGTGACCATTTTCATTCACACTCCCTTTATCTGCTCTTCATTTCAGCCATGTGTCTCTGCGTTTCTCTCACACCCACAGGATTTCTTCCTCGTGTCTTCTTCACTCCCCTCCCCTCTCACACACTTCATAGGAGTACACCCACTTGAACACAAACACTAGTATTCACCGTGTCGCTCGGTGGCTTTCATTCATGCTTTATCTGTGTGAGGTGACAGACATCCTCAGGTAACGTCTACGGCGCTAGGTCCGACTGTACACTCTGTTCTCTTCTGTTCTTGTGCTAAATGGAATAACTATAAGGAGATCGGCTTCCATAGTGAGTATTTGACTCATTTTTTTTTTATAGAAATTTAGACTGCATGGGTTTTGATTTAGGTTGCACGGGTCTGATTGTGAGTGTGTGTGGTTTTTTATGCGTGCTACATCTTTTGTGCCTGTATGTAACTGTGTGCGTACATTATTGGTTATATAAGGGTGTCATGCTGTACAAAGACTTTTTTTTCTTACTGTACATTTTTGTGCATTCTGCCGAGCTCAAATGCCTAGTGCTGTGTGACCATCTTAATGTGAAACACCATGTTACTTTTACTTTCTTTGCATGTGCGTGGTGGTTAGCCAAAGCTCTTGTGTCTTATATTCTTATTATACATGTCTTTGTGAAATACAGGTAAAGTACACTTGAGAAAAGCCAGAGAGGCTTCCTCATTAGAGGCGCTTTGTTTTGGGGAGGTTGAAGCCGGGAGAGACCTCAGAGGTGACAGTAATGAGGAACTAAGGAAGCTCAGAAATGCAGCCGGAGTATGAGTAATCATATCAGAGCGCTCGCCGGCGGCTGCGTGGGCTGGCCTGTGCGCTTGTTAGAGTTCTGCAGGGCATCTGATTCACCGTCACCCGCCGTTAGATGCACTGCCTGATTCACTTCCTGATGTGGGCGGACTTTTCCTATCAGCCATGTGCTCTGAGAGCCAGAGGGTGACGTGATTGATGTCCCCGCGAGCATCGTGCAGTGGGTGGTTTTGGAAGAGGGAGCCGTTCCACTTGTTCCTCTGTGAATGTAAATGAATGAAACTCTCACAACTCACCTTTCTCATTCTTTGTCTCTGGTTACTATGGCAGCCCTAAGTGGTTATATTCAGAAGTTCACTTTAAGAAGTCACCATTAGGAATGGGTCACTAGTCATCCAATAAGCAGTTCGTTGATTAATGAGGTTAAAAAAAAATTTTGTCTCTTTATTGCTCCCAATCACAGTATGGTTTTGGATATTTTGCATGCTAAAATTCTTGCAGTAAAGCAATGTTTTCCTCGCAAAGCACAGTTAGTACAACTACAGTATACACAAGCAGATGGACGATTTCACTATTCCAGATCTTTGCCATTTGCATTTTAAATGCCTTGTGCCGTGAGCATTGTGTTTTTAAGATAGCGTATCAAGTTAAAAATAGTGAAACCTTTAAAGGGACGCTCCACATTTTTTGGGAAATATGCTCATTTTCCAGCTCCCCTAGAGAGTGCATTTTGATTCTGACCATTTTGGAATCCATTAAGCTGATCTCCGGGTCTGGCGCTTGTGATATTACGCAGCAGTCGAAAATAGTCCCCTTAGTAACTTTCAATGGCAGGGACTTTCAAAATGCAAATGGCAAAGGTGCTGCGTAATATCATTGCGCCTCCTGCAGCCATGTTACGGCAGCAAAGTCCTTGATTATTACGCCAGAATGAGAGTATAGTTCCTAGCCATATCTGCCTAGAAAATCGCAACTTTTAATTTTCCGTCGGTCTTAGTACAGGATATAACAACAGAAGAGTCAAGTTTTAAATAAGAAAAAAATATCGAAACACTTTTTTGTTATTTTTTTAGGCGCGATGCTAATGGTCTAATCAGATTCAATGGATTATGCTAAGCTATGCTAAAAGTGCTAGCGCCAGACCCAAAGATCGGCTGAATGGATTACAAACCGGTAAGAATCAAATGTTTAACTCTAGGGAAGCTGGAAAATGAGCATATTTTAAAAAAGTAGTGTCCCTTTATAACACTTGAGACCATTTTGTTTTTGTTCCAAATCACTACTGTTCTGTTTTTTAACCGAAGGTGTCTTATGCGAAGGCGTCAGATTGGCATCAAGTGAACCCGAATCCAGACTATTCTTGTACATCCCGAGACACCATTCAAGTATTTCTTTCCGTAAGAAAAACCTAACCAAACAAACGCTTTCACAAAAATAGTGTTGACATGTATACCTGCTCAGCACCTTGGGCTCCAGAAACTAAAAACTGGTTGACCTCATCTGCCCTTGTTGATCCCTAATGAAAGCAAACTTATAGAGACATAAAGAATCTTGAACTGTTGTGCCTTCATCACTGTGGCTGCCAACTTGTGAAGGAATCTCATTCTGAACAGTTAAAGCTGGACTAAAACCACAGGATTTAAAAAATCCTGGCCAATTATGAAATCTGATTGCACTACGCATATAAGGAGAATCTTGACAAATATACTTCTCTCAAATATTAAACATGCTCATGATTTTAAACATTTGAAAATCAGGGCACATCACACACTACAGGATAGGGTTGTGCCGATAGACGATAGTATCGTGTATCGATGATCGTCAGATATATCGCTAATAGAAGGCCTTCATAACCATAGTTTGCGATAGTTATTATTATTATTATTTTCATCATAGTTTCACATTAACATGTGCATTTTATGCTTTATCATCAAATTTGTGGCCTTTCTTTTTGCGAGAGAGTTTGTAATACATGCAGATTCCTTCTCGCACGCACGTGGACTCAATGAGCGCATCTTGGACTCTTGCTCGGACCTGAATGCGCGCGCAATGGATGACTTCTAGCACCTGAGCTTGTAATATGCATGGCTCTAACATTTCCTTGCACTAGAGAGGTTGTTAGGCGCGCAGAGGGTTAAAACCAGCGAGTTTTTGGTTCCCATTCCAGGACTCAACATTAAGGACTGCCCGGTGGCCTGGGGCAAGCGTAAGAGCTGTTTGGTTTGAGCCAGTAAAAAGTATTGTCACTTGCCCAATCGGGCTAGTGCATCACCCTCAGTCACTAAAATATATTTGCATAAATATATATTATTTAACATCTTGGAAGCAGACATTTACTTGGGTAAAACACGACGAAAGAAACAATGCAATATTTTGCATAGTTTGCTGTCAGTTAACAGGTAAAGCTTTTTTCGAACATGTCTGTTGTATATGTATAATTTTGAATTATTATTTTTAAATATGTGACAGACACTGAATTTTTTTTATACCGGGTCAGTATAAAAATTTTTTTGCATTGAGCCCTGCACTCCCTGGCACGCAGGGAATTTTAGAGAGCATGGACTAATGGCATCAGTTTTAAGAAGGTTGCGGTTATGACAGTGCTACCCTTAATTCTTTCTTGTCCACCAATCAAGTGACTTGTTATAAATAAGTAAAAACTGAACAAATATCCCCCCCCCCCCCCGATACTATTGTGTTTCGGCGATCTCACAGGCTGGCGATAGGACGATCTCAAAATGGGGCATACCGCCCAACACTACTACAGGATATTGTAAAGATTATCGTGCCAGAATGAGCGCTTCACATGACCTCACAAGGAAGCGGATTTAAACATTATAGAGATTATGACATTATTTTTAATGTTTACTTATAACGTTGTAGCAGGTTACTACACTCAGCTGGTGTGTTTAAAGACAATTTTACCTCAGCTCTTGTTTTTGATTAAACGTTAATTTTCAAAGATGCGTTATTTAGGCATACGTGTTTTTTCTCACTCCCACAAGCCGTTTCCCATCTCCATCCACCGGCCCCGATTTGCTTGCAAGCACAAGTGTAACATTTCATCTGATAACAGCACACATTACCTGATTAATCTAAGCCAAACATCGGTGTACCAATTAAGGTCTTACACCTGATTTTCTTTCTGATTCTCATTGGGGGAAAATTCACCAAATAGTCCTGTAACGTGAGCCCGGTTTAAGCCCGAATAAGATGCATGATTTATATGGCCAGTTTCATGGTTTTGTAGACCTAGCGTTTTAAATCAGATTAGTTTTAATAGTTTTAGAGCACTGTAAAAATTGCATTAAAGAATTCTCGCCCTAATGTTTTTTTTTCAGACCAGTATGTCTTTCTACCTTGTTGTATTTGATTTATTTTTCAATTCATCAAGCAAAGCAATTTGTGAGCTTGACAGCCTCAGTTCCATTTTATTATTTGACAAGAGTAACCAAGATTTTCTTAAGTTTACTTTTTATGTTCGACAGAAGAAAATCATACCGTATGCAATTTTTGGCTAAACTATGCCTTTAAAGTAATGTCTTTTTTTATTTATTTATTTTGCACAGCTACTTTTGGTACTTAAGTGTTCTTATCCCAAAGCCTTTACTTTTATTCGTTTGTCTAATCAGTGTTGTATTCATTGTTGCTTTTAGACCGAGTCTGAGTTGGAGTGAGTTGGAAAGATTGTTTTCATTCAGATTGAGAGACAACACTTTTTGTGGTTATTCACAAGTACAAACCTCACAGAGTCAATAGTCTGCAGGCATGAAGCAGGGTGTGGCGTGTGGACATCCAAGTGAGGCCCTTGTTTTCTGTGGTGTAATTTTATACTGTAACAGTTGACTAAGTATAAATAGTGTTAGCTGGCTGTTTTACATAAGTTTTAATAAGCAAATTATATTCATGTTGGCTATGATTAGCAGGACTGTGTTTATGTCTTTGCCATGCATGAATTTGGTGGCATACTGATGGTGTTACTGTAGGTGTTCTCGTGGCTCACTAGGCAGAGTATTGCAACACAAATATTATGGGTTAATCCCAACTCTCAAATTGCATTTACTTGCCAAAGTCAAATTTTACTCTCATTTGATGCCTAACAGGTGTTAATATTGTTAACTGCATGTACGGTAGTTTAGTAACTAGTGTATAAAACCAGATGATGTTTTCTATGTAGGACATGGATGGTAACTAATCAGCACGGTTCAGAGGGGTCGTGATATCTCTCCCCCCATGGTCTTCAATGAGCGTTGATGTTTTTGCCAGTAAAGGCGGGGTGGTAAGGCGTGCCTCTGACGCCTGCCGCGTGACAATCAGGAGGGGCTTGTTGGCGACGTGGGCTAGTGATACCGTCTCCTTGAATTTGCCTTTGAACATGTTGAGGTCTCAGCAAGGCGAAACAAGCGGTCACGAAATTCTACCACTGGTAGGCGGAGGTCAGTCTGTTTATCTACTTCCTCTTGCCGGCGTGCCACAACACTCCGAGAGGATGCTGAGGACAAATTTAGACCTCCAGCTCACCCTCCATCTGCCGTGGCTAGCTGTGGGCCTGTCTCCATGGGAACCGGAGCCAGGTTGCCAAGAGTGAGAGCTGGAACGAGAGGAAATGAGCATTTATCCATCATTCTGCTCAACTAATAAAAAACATTTGCACAATTTTAATGGACCTATCAGATTGCGTAATAAAGACAATTAATATTTTTTCATATACAGTACAATGGATTATTATGATCACTCGAGAGCCTGCACACTGCCATTTCTGTTGTCAATAATTATACAAGCATTAGACAAAAAAAGCACCTTGAATCAAGGTGGTCCACTTATTTACTACAGTCTCAACTAGCTGTCACATGGCCTCTTGAATCTGCCCTCAAAACCATTATTGTAATTCTGTAGAACCAAAGTTTTAGACCAACAGTGTCGACTCACCTGATAACTTCTAGAAAGAGCAATACGCATGAAGTGGGAAGATGTTTATCTCATTTTAGCAATGGTTTGACAGCTTTCAAATGTGTTATTTAATGTACTCAAAACACATCTGTTTTACCATCTTTTGATGTTTTGTAAAACTTTAAACATTCCTAGGGTAGGTATTTACATTTATGCATTTGGATATGCTATTATCTGGAACTTAGTGTTTTAAAGTTACATTATTTTATCAGTATGTGTGTTCACTCGGATTTGAAACAACAATCTTTATGTTTCTAATGCAATGCTTTACCAATTGAGCGACCGTAACAGTATTTCAATGACTTTGTGATTCATCATGATCCAGATCAGATTGCTTTTCCAGTAAATCTTGAAGATGAAGCCAAACCCAAATGACTCAACAGGGATAAGGATTTGAACAAACGTGTCCCACAACGAGTATGGGCTTTAATGGTTTGCTTAATTTCATTGTTGACACATTAAGTTAAGATGTTGAAAGAAATATTTGAAGGTGACTTCATCTTAAAAACTAAAAATAATGATCAAAAGTGTGAGAATATTAAAAATGGTCCTTAAAGTTGTTTGCTAGTATGCATGTGTTTGTCACTAAGATGACAGCTAATTTAGATTTCCATAGATCCGTATATATATTTGCATGTGTTTGTGTTTTCGTTCCAGTAGCTCAACTAATAGATCACTTCATGAGCAGGTCATGGGTTCAATCCCAGGAATGCATATACACTGATTAAATGAGTAGGCTACCTTGAATGCACTGCAAGTCGCTTTGGATTGAAGCATCTGCCAAGTGCACTAATGTAAATGTAATGTCGTTTTGTTTTCTATGTTTGAGCATGTCTGAAGACTTCCTTGCAGTCTTTCCTGTCTGTCTGGCTATAAATGACGTAGTCGTGGGTCTCCCAGTCCAGTGGATTGCACATAGACAGTCATGAATAATTCACAGCACTCTCCTCATTGGAAAGCACTCTCTTAATCAGCCTGTTTAAAAGCCACATCAATACAGCGTCAGAAATCATTAAGCTGCGTCATACTAAGCCTGGACACAGTGCATGCAGTGTGATACCAACATTATCTCCTGTCTAGAATTCTCTTTTCTCTCTTTCTGTTTGCTATTTTATGTCTGTTAGTATATAAATTCCACCAATCATGCAGTTTATTTGCAGTGTAATCCATACGCAGAAATTACCTGCAGATTAAATGCATTCATTGTAAATTTGCGGTTCAGTCCTTTCATCTAAAGAAGGTAAATGTATACTAATGTCATGAATAATGATGAAGGTCTTAGTGTTGTTATATTTTCGATAATTGCTTGCTGTTGATAAAAACAGCAGTCTGTAAGCAGCCTACCTCTGCTTGTGAAAGCTCATTAAATTGTTGCGCATCACTCAGCCTGCAGCAGCTGTTCGGTATGGCAAACTCAGTCAAGAATCTATCAAGTTATAAGTTTTTCTCTTCACCGTTTCCTTCGTGAACACCAAGTAACTTAAAGCTGGGTGCACACTGTACATTTTATTGCCAAGACTTTGTCATCATTAATATTCAAGAAAGACTGTCACAAGGCAAAATCGTCTGTCTTGTATTGCATAGCGTGGCATACTTGGCGATGTCAAATTAATTGCCTTTGTACATTTCCGACGCTCCGATGAATCACCTCGGATGTTCTGACAATGTATATGCATCTACTGAAGAACTAATAGGAGAATAGCAGTCGATGAAGTTTGTATGTAAAAGCGAGAATTGTTTAGTTAAAAATGTTGACGCTACTTTTTTTTAAGCATTCCCTTTATTTATAATTATGTTATCTGTTTTACCACAGGTTTGCTCTGAATTAGCAGTCCGTGATTTTTTTTCTGCTCTGACTCCAGACACTCCAGACTTTGTTTTTGTTTTTTTGTTTTGTTTTTTTATTTTATATATAAATAGTTTCCTGGAAAACATTGCCAGCAATAGCACAAGGGCATGCATTCATGCAGTGTCTTTTAATATCACATGTAAATCAGAATCTTAAAATGGTGACCATAACTGTCCAGACAGCACTTAAGTTAAGATACACATCACGGTAGGTTGCCTTGGCTTTTAACCAAAATCCTACTGTGGTCATATCATACAATCTGTCCACAAGCAGTCAAAAAGATGCAAAAATAAACAGCTTTAATCAGGCACCTGAAACACTGAATTATTCACAAAACTTACTGAAAAGACACGGAGAGCGTAAAAACCACAGAATGGTTTAAATAAACTATAGAAGCAGTTTGAGTAAATGTGTTGTCTTTTAACCAGTTCTTATGGCAGATATTTTTGTTTTTCCTAAAAATATGCCCCAACAAAAAAAAACTATGTAACCTCAAAATAATTGATCTTGAGCTTCAATGTTTTGCAATAAAATATCAATCAGAATGAATTTTCAGTGTACCATTTTTAAGTGAATTTGCCAGGGGTTTTAATACTTTTGCAATACTTCTGCTCTTTTTGTTGAATGTTTTTTTAAGACAGTTCTGTATTTTGCTAAAATGCTTAAAGTTAACCTGATATTTTCAGAAGACAACTTTTACCCGCAGTGTCTGTTTTGAGTACTTTAAAATTGCTTAAAGGAACAGTATGTATATCAATTAATCATTAAATGGCCCTGATATGTCACTAGACAATACGAAATCATGTTCATTTCAAATACTTATATCACTGACAGCAGTGGTCTGGCCAGGATATTGTCATTTAAAAAGTGGAATTGCAGCCCTCAACTGCTGTTTAAGTTGTCATTTTGTGTATTGGCCACCAGTTGTGTGATTGCAGTACCAGTTTTGGCCACAAGTTTTGTAATTGCAATACCAGTTTTGGCCAAAATCCTACACACTGTTCCTTTAAGGGTGGCATTTCTTTCTTTTAAAACTGAATACTGAAAATAATTTTTTACTTGTATGTATGTGCCTTGTGTTGTGTCTTGTAAGTCAGCTTCCAAGTTGTTGTTTTTTTTTGTTGCTGAAAACTATTTTATAAGGGCGAATGGGCATTGGTCTCCAACATGGTGCCCGCGGGCCAGGTTGCCCTGTGAGTTTCCCGGAAAAGCACATTCTATTAATAGTCTAAATTTTTAATATTTATTCATTACATATTTTTGTATTACAGTAGCTTGGCCTCTTTTATCTGTGTTAACATTTTAAAAAATTATAAAACATATCAAAAAGTAAAATTAAATAAAATCAAGTAAAACGAAAAAGTTTTGAGTAGACTGTACCCAAAAAGTAGCCCTCCAGATTGTTTATCCATTGTGGTAGCCCTTGCTCACAAAAACGTTGTATATTTAAAAAAAAAATGGTTTGCTAAATGAGGCAATTTCTCTTTGTTTATAGTTGAGATCATTTTGAACTCGCTAAATTTATACCAGCTTGTGTCACATTTCCATTCTCAGACGCGTTTTTACTATTATAGTTCAATTAAGAATGATTTGCTGACTGTTTCATAACATTGGGTTTAAAGAGCAAAAATGCAATTTAACAAAACAGTGTTTACTGTGTCTTTTGGAAATCTAAAACTTTCTGTGTAGACAGGTTGGTAGCTTAGCATGCTACATTTTCCCAACACTGATCATAATTACTTTCTTTATTGTGTATGTGTCTCTGCAGGACCAGTGAAGTTCTAAAATGTGACAAACTGAAGACGGGAGACAAATGGGACTGTTCACAGACATGGAAAGTTCATCAGAAGCATCTTAAGACATTTTGCCTTCAACCAAAAGAAGAGACAATGATGATTTTCACCAAGGCTGATTGTAAAATGGAGAGGAGACATTCTACACACAACTCCAGCTCACATATATGGCGGAAACACACTGACACTGTTTAATTATGTCTTTCTTTCGGTTAAGACATCTGGTGTCTGTAATTATGGCGTAATACAATTAGCCTCACCAAAAGTGACAATAAAGCATTTTTCCTATCAAAGGAATGTTGATGCAATGATGTTAATCCAATTGGTGCTCACAGAAGTATTCCCACTGCATCCGTGAAGCCTCCTCCTTACATTCTATGGAGGCGGAGGAAAGCCGGTCAGCTGATGAGGAGCGGTCCAGTGGTCAGCAGCAGTCTGTGGTAGGAGCGCAGCTACCTTCATTTCAGCAACAAGCTACCTCGCAAACTGTCCATGGATCACATGGCCGCCATCAACATAGGCAGCCAAAACGCTTTGAAATGCTCCAAAGGCAGAAGAAGCAGCAACAGTCACAGGCGAGTGGGTCATCGTGGCAGCTTTCAGATGTACCTGGTCCTTCAAAAGGCAGCTGTTCTGTCCCAGGAGATCCATCTCCTCAAATTCTTAATGTTCCACAAACTCAATCTCTGCCCAGTCTGGAAGTACAGGAAGGTACCCCATGTAGGCGAGAACGCAAACCCCAAAAGCCAGGAAAATATGTGTGCACGTACTGCGGCCGCCCTTGTGCAAAACCCAGTGTCCTCCAAAAACACATCCGATCACACACAGGAGAGAGACCTTATCCCTGTGTCCCATGCGGCTTCTCCTTCAAGACCAAAAGTAACCTGTATAAACATCGCAAATCCCATGCACATCGAATTAAAGCAGGCATGGCCTCAAGTCGTGAGGAGCCCAGTTTTAGCGGGCCTGAGGGAGGGACCTTGGGAGATGAGCAAGAAGGCACAGAAGGAGACAGTACAGGTTCAGAAGATGAGAGCGGTCAACACCAACCATCTACCTCACAGGGAAGGCCAACTCTGAAAAAAGGTTGCAAGGTAGAATTGTCATTCATAGAGGAAGGTCCCCCTACTGAGGATTCCCAGGCAGTCAAGCAAAGGCTTGCAATGAGGCTAAGTGAGAGAAAGCGATCTCCCAGGACATCTTCAGATGAAACTCGATCCTCATTGGGTCCTGGCAGTAAGGGCAGCACAGAATCTGGCTATTTTTCTCGGTCTGGAAGTGCAGAGCTGTCACAAGTTAGCCCACCAAATGCTAGTGCTAAAACCTATGCTGAGATAATTTTAGGAAAGTATGGAAGACTAGGACAACAGCAGAGAATTTCTCAGCAGCAACTGCAATTATCGTCAGGTCAACATGAAAAATCAATCCCTTTCACTGTTCCCAAGACACAAGTCATTGAGCATATAACAAAGTTAATTACTATAAATGAAGCTGTAGTAGATACAAGTGAAATTGATAGTGTCAAACCAAGACGTTCCTCACTTTCTAGAAGAAGTAGCATTGAGTCTGTTAAAATATCTTCACCAAAAGAACATTTTGTTTTTGAATCAAAAGGGGACATCCCAAGCTCTTGTGGTTCTGGTGCTCAACGTATTTCTGGTAGCTTGGCAAGTAAATTGTCAGGTTCATATTTGGTTGAAACAGAGACTAGTCAAAGTTCCAGTGCTGCTCTTTATAGAAGTCAGTCAATGCCATCCTCTGGTGACACTTCAAATATTGCTTCACACAGCTTTCGTCTCAGTCATTCTTTTGATGAGCAGCAGGCAGTAGCAGCTGAAATGAGGATTGGGTCACACCAACGAATGTTACGCCGACAACCTGCTATTGAGGTGCCAGTTGGAACAGAACTTAATTTAGAGGATACAGGCTCTTCTTCCAGATTGAAGGAATCAGATTTTGGAAAGAAGCAGGAAAAAGAACTACACCTATATGAGTGTGAAATGTGTGGGACTCATTTACAAAAGCAGGAAGCTTATGCAGCACATAGACTTGTATGTATGAGTAAGCATCCACTGGGTCCTCAGAGTGATGAAGGCAGTTCCTTTGAGAATCAGCCACAAATTATGAGCTACAAATTCAAAGCCATGGCCATGGCTGTGCGCAAGAGGAAAAAAAAGGAGGAGAGCCTTGAGGAAGATCCTCCCAGTCCAGGTCCGACAGCTGTGTCTTTCAGCAGCCAGCCTTCATCAATGATGTGCAGTATTGAAAACCAGGGCACATCTTGTGCCTTTTCACAAGGTGAGCTAGAACGGAGGAGTTCTTGGAAGGAGATTTCTGTTATCCAACATACTAGATCTTTTGAAAAACAGGAAAGCATCTCTATGGCATATCAGGATGCAGAACTGGAACACAAGCAATCACATGAGCCAAAACCAGCCACTGCATCCAGGTTAATACGTCAGCCCAATATTCAAGTGCCAGAAATCCTGGTTACAGAGGAGCCAGATACTGAAATGATCTCGCATACAGCGAGCACACACACCTCCAAAGAGCCAGAGAGAGTGGAAGAATTCCAATGGCCTCAGCGCAGCCAAAGTCTGGCTCAGCTTCCTGCAGAGAAACTACCACCAAAGAAAAAGCGTCTCCGTTTGGCTGAGGCAACTCAGTCATCAGGTGAATCTAGCTTTGAGTCGGTTTCTCTGCCACACAGCCCAAGCCAAGAGAGTAGCATTTCCCATGCATCTAGTCGTTCTGCATCCTTTGAGGAAACAGCAAGACCTGACTCTGAGATGCACACTGGTACCTGGAGCTCACAAGGGTCTCACATGCTTACTGTTCCACAAAGTCATCACCAACAACATCATTCTCATAAGGAAATGCGTCGCTCAGCCTCTGAACAGGCATCTACAAGTCCTACACATCCTGCTCATGCAGAAGAAACAAGAAGTAAATCTTTTGACTATGGATTTCTCTCTGGAGAACGTTCTTCTTCTACTTGGAAGGAAAGAAGGAAATGCCTCTTGGTGAAGCATGCAACCCTTGGTGAACCTGATCAGGAGGAGCCATCTGCTAATTTTAAACCTGGTGTTTCAGCTGTGTGTCAGTCCTATCTTGTTCATCCTCCCGTCACAGAGTATAGAATCAGAGACAGGACCTTTAGGCTTAGCTCAGAGCATATAGGGAAAACAATGCCGTTAATCCAGTCCCCTCCTTCCCTCCCATCAACAGCTTTTCCCCTGCCACAAGCAAGCCCAAATATTTGTTCCCCAAGTCACTACCCCAAATTTCTCCCGGTCACTACAGCCATATCAGGGGTACTTTCCAATCAGATGTTTCAACAAGACTTCATTCACAGTGAACCACCTCAGCTGCATCGAAGACCCCCTGAGTATGTAGAACGTCTGGGCCTTTCCCTTCAACCACTCCCCACTTCATTTCCCATACAATCAAGTGATGTCCCTCAGGCTGTTTGCTTTTCCATGCCAGGTGGTTTAGCCATTCAGGTCCCATCAGGGCCTCTTTTCAAGGAGTCTAGAGTCTCATCACCTTCATCCTTGCAAAGTCCTAGTCATTCTCAACAACAGATACTCATTCCCCACACTCCACGTCCCATTATTGCTCCATGTTTTGAACAGCTTGCCCCAGTGGTGTCTCTGGTAGTCCCTGTGCGTTTACAGACTCACATTCCTACCTATGCTAGTGCCATGTATACAACCATCTCACAAATTTTAGCCACAACACAAGATCCAGTCTGCTGCACAGCCATGGTCATTATGGGTAAGCTGGAAGAAGACAAGCTTCAAAGATCTTACCTTAGGCTGCCCTCCCCAAACCCCAAGAGCTATATTCCCTTACCACTGCCTCTTGAGTATGGAGCAGGAACTTCATCTGATGACAGCTGTGGGCAGCTTGGTGCTGGAGGAAGCAAGCGAATGCTGTCACCTGCAGGCAGTCTAGAACTAAGTCTAGAGGCACAGCGACATCAAAAACGGGTGAAAGAGGAAGAGGAAAAAGAAGAGGATGACAAGGAAGATGAAGATAACGATAACAAATGTGATGAGAAATCTCAGGAGAGGAATCAGGGAAAAAATAAGCAGAGGCTGACAGTGGAGACTTTGGGGAGAGAAAAGGATGCGAGAGAAGTAACAGAAACAATAAGCAAACCGGACATAACAGAGCACAAAACTGAACGCTTGGAGGAGGAAAGGAAAGGAATAGGACACAAGTGTGTTTCAAGAGTAACAAGTCCAAAGGGAGCCATGGACCCTTCATATCCCACTCTGCATACTAGTACATCCGTCAGCTGGTGCTACCTAAACTATACCAAGCCCAACCCATCAACACACAGGGATTCAGCTTCTGTTTATTCCTCATGGAGCATCAGCATGCATAACCCCAATCTACCTGGCTTATCCACCAAAACCTTACTGTCACTGCTGCACTCCAAGCAAAAACATAGTGCTGAGACATACACCATGGCAACAGCTCCAACACCAAACACTGACAAACTGGAACCTTCTGGCATCAAGAAGAACAGTGAGTCAGAGGTAAACATCAATGTAATTTGCCATTTTTAACACATAATCTCATAATTTCTGTTATTTCACTATAAAGTGACTTGATGTCTGGAAGTTGAAGATTTCGAATTTGTGTGTAGATGTAGATACTACAGTGTTGGTGAATTAACTTGTGTGTATGGAGTGTAGGTACATGCCTCCCCACCCCGAACACCCGTCAAAGTAAAAGAGGAACCACCAGATGAACAAAGAGAAAAAGACAAAAAGACGGCTGATGACGTGCCCACAACATCGACACAGAGTAAAGCAGCACGTATTTGCATTTTTGAAGGCGGGTGAGTTATCTCTTATCCACATAGATCACATTTTTCCAGTATTTGCCGTGTGCATTAACATTAAAGATTATAGTTTTGTCACTGACAAAGATGGTGGTACATTGGACCCTATGAACCATTAGGGACTTCATTTGTGCTTGATTTAGACTTCATAGTTCACGTAAGGGCATACATGCGAGTAAAGTTTTTAGATGTGCTGAAAACTTTTGCAGCTGTGCTTATTAGTGTTGTGCCAGCTATTTGTACATAAAAACAAGGTTTTTACCGAAAGTCGGCACATTTGCTACTTTTAATTGTAGTGCATGATTCAATTACCATTTTTGGTCATATAGAAAAACAGAACACAGCGGAGGGATGGACAGACAATAAATTGGAGAGTTTGAGAAGGTGACCTGTACACATCAAAGGCTTTGGATTCATTAGTAGAGTCTCTTGCATTCTTCTGCTTATGTGGAGCTTTCATTGTGTTTGAGAGCTAAAACTGCAGCAGCAACTCACCACAGCCCTCATTTTTATTCTTGCTTTCTTTGTCTCTCGCTGCCTTTATTGCGCTCATACAGTTCTGCCTCGCACGCCCACACGCTCCCTAATCACATCAGTCTTTACGCTTTCTCTCTTTCTCTGTCTCTCTCACACACTCCATTTTGTCTCCTAAACTTCTCGCATCCATCAACACCTTTTGTGTTTCACCTCTCTCACATCCCGCAACTGTTTTTCCAGCTTACTCTCTTTTTATTAGCTGGAGATAATATGCCTGTAAAAGAAAACCAAATGTTCTTCACCATTCATGCATAGTCTCCACACATCACGTTTTTTTTGTAATCTGGTCCCTGTTCGATGGCACCTTTCTTGAATAGTCGACTGGTGCGTTTAGAGGCTTTTTGTTGTAATTCTGGTTTCATTTAATAGCGTTTTAAACTAACACTGTGCCATGCTATATTGAGCATACTGGATTTTTACCTAGAAGCAGATTTTAGCAAGACATTTCGCAAACACCCCACCCCATCCATTTTTACACTTTTCATGAAATCTCACATACAACATTTCAAAATGTATGTGCTGTCTACCCAGGCACATCTCATTCTGCTGCTATCAGGCTTAGCTGCCATATAAAGCAGATGAGGATTCATAACCTAGCAGTCAATAATGCAATTATACATTAATTTGTTCTCTCCAACTGCAGGACTCGCAGTACTATCTGCTGAAAAGCCTGCAAGATTACATATATATCAGTTTTGCAAAATTCTCAAGCTCTTTCATAGTTTTACATATTGCAAAATGTTACATAACATACAAGGATGTATATCATTGACCTTTTTTTATTTTACATATGCGGTCTCGATAGGAACACTGTAGTTCACCCAACAACTGTTCTGCCATGATCGTTTCATTTCAAACCCATATGCTGATATTTTTTTAAGATTTGGCATTAACTTCTAATAAGAATCCTGGCTGTCGTGCTGTCAAGAGGTGCTTAACCATTCCTCAGAGATCTGCTGTGTGTTAAAAATAGCAGCATATGAGTTTGGAACAACACGTGACAGAATTTTTGGAAAACTCTTCACTTATTTGGAAAACTTGATTTATTGTGATCCAGTGACTTCACTTGTTGGCGTGAAGTAAAGTTTTAGTTATTCCCCTTTAGACATGTTTGTTGTAGAATAGATGTCAACTAAAAATACACAGGGTGTTGTGTAAAGCAGAAACAAAAACAGTTTTTATGTCCAGTTATGGGTCATAGTAGGTGTTCCTAACCATTAAAATGGAAAGGTGGGCCATCCAGCCCTGTTCTTTGGGGGATTTTTTGTAAATGCAAATCGATCAGCGGTGATGTAATAACATTTATTACACGTCTAGGAATAAGAAGGAAATGTATAATGATTTGTTTTATTAACCTCCTAATCTGTTTCTATCTCTGTGCAGTTATAAATCAAATGAGGACTATGTGTATGTTCGGGGTAGAGGAAGAGGGAAATATGTTTGTGGGGAGTGTGGAATTCGATGCAAGAAGCCCAGCATGCTTAAAAAGCACATTCGTACTCATACAGACGTCCGTCCCTATGTATGTAAGCACTGCAACTTTGCCTTCAAAACCAAAGGTAGGCATTCATCTTTAACTTTGGCTTGCTTTAGCTCCTCTATGTCTCTTGAAGAACTCTTAAAGGGACAGTTCACCCAAAAATTTGAATTCTGTTATTTTTCTCACCCTGATGTTATTTTAAACCCATACTTCTTGTTGAAAACAAATGGGATAATAACCACACAGTTGATGGTACCTAATGGGAAAAATATTATGGAAGTCAGTGCGTTCTGTGTGGTTACCATTATTTATCAAAATATGAAGAGTTTGATTCTAAAACGCAATAAATCCATTTTGACTAATTTGGGTAAAAATGTGTTTTCTATACCAAGAAAGTGACAAGATGAAAACCACTATTTTCTGTATCAAACTTTTACATAGCATTTTTAGGTTATAATAACTAAAAAAAAATATCCATAATTTGATTTATAAAAATGTATTATAAAACTGATTAGTTTTTCCGCAAAATGCAATAAGTCCATGAAAAGTTTTTTTTCTGTTGAATCAATATATAAATGTGCATTCATATTTCCCATGTTATATTCATTTAGGTGACTAGTGGTTTACACCGATTTAAAAAATAAACATTTATGGCATTAATCAAAACACTTACTTTGTCATATTAAGAACACTGTCATTGCTGCGGTTATACTTGTGACGTTGTCGCTGAACTTTTTTGACAGTGATCAGCTGTAAAATGTTTTGGACCTGCTTGATTTTCGTTGACTTTGCGTAAAATAATGGAAAGTTTTACGTAAGATCCCCTGGGGTCAATATGTTAGCATGACAGACGCTTGATGCTGTCGTGTGAGAACAAGCAACAGCCGGCATTTTTCCTTCGCCGAGTGCCTCTCACGTAAATTATTAGATTTGATGGCTTACGTTTCTTCCCCGCCACAGAAAACCACCACAGGTTTATCAATGCCATCAAAGTATGATTTTGTTTTTGTTTGTTTGTTGATCACGAAGTACCAAGTAGATGAGGAAAACTAGGATTCCGTGTGTATCCAACGCGCCACCATTGTTGTTTACAAAGCATGAAATCGTGCACTGTGATTGGTTAAGCAGATTTATTGCATTCTGCAAAGAATGAGGACTGGCGTTTGTCATAGTTTGGAAAAAAGGGAGAAAAGATGACAGAATAACACGGCAGATATCGGATTTTGCGTAAAATGAAGATTTGACTTTTTAATACTGACCTGATACAATACTGATTTTGGCGGTAAAGGGCGATTTATAGTCGTGCGTAGGTCCTACGGCGTAGCCACGGCGGCGTAGGTTCCGCGTCGGTTTTCATTTATACTTGTGCGTCGCCGTCCGCGTCGACGTGCAAACACACGCGAAACCGCTGGTTGGCAGTAATCACGCGTGTAACCACAGTAGCAGCAGAAGTCGTCACAGAAGAAGAAGCTAAGCAAGTTAACCCACAAACGAAGAAGAAATAGCAACTTGTTGTGTATAATTTGAGAAGACCAGAAATGATGGAAGTAAATAAACAGCGACTTAGAGCCGACGCGCTGTTGGAAATTTTGTGAGGTGCGCGTCAGGCTACGCAGAGCTACGCACAGGCTACGGATAGCTTACGCTACGGCGTAGGACCTACGCACGACTATAAATCGCCCTTAACTCTTTTTTTTTTAAATGCCGTTTATTGTGTTTTGGAAGCAAACTCTTCATATCTTCCTTTGTGTTAAACAGAACACATAAACTCATACAGGTTTAGAACAACATAATGACAGAATAAACATTTTTGGGTGATCTATTCAGTAAATCTTAAATAGCTGCCACCTCATTGTATATTTTCTGTCAAAACCCTGTTTTCTCAAAGGGAACCTTACCAAACACATGAAGTCCAAGGCTCATGGTAAGAAATGTCTGGAGATGGGCGTGTCCGAGTCATCTGTGGATGAGTTGGAGACTGACGAAGCAGGTAGGATTGCCAGATTTGTATTGATTATCAGGTTGGTGTTTATTTCGCGTACGAATTACAATATGTATTAGAAATAGGGCTGCACGATAAATCGCATGTGATTGTCACGCGCATCTCGTCAGTAATGCCGGTTCCTTGATTAGCATTAAATCGCCATCAGCTGCTTTCAAATGGAGCGGCATTAACTGCACAGACGAGATGCGCGTGATATCGCATGCGATTTTTCGTGCAGCCCTAATTAGAAATGTAACCGTAATGGTGACCTAGATAGCAACAATGCTGCTCGTCCAGTAGAGTACTTGCAACAAGGGCATGGATTACATGGGGGACATGTCCTGCCCACTTTTTATAAAAAGTAAATTCGTCCCCCGCACTTTTTTAGTGCGTTGTTTTCACGACATATTGAGGTTTTAATTTAGAGCTGGGAAAAAAATTGCCTGCGATTCTCATGCGTGTCTTATCAGTAAAGCCGGTTCGGTGATTAGTAGTAAATTGCCGTCACCTGCTTTCAGATGGAGTGGCATTTGCTACACAGAACTGTATTTCACCAAGAAGCTAAGCAAAATCACGTTCATATTCGAAGACGATCATCGACGATTATGAGCGCGATTTTGCCTAGCTTTCGATGAAATACGGCTCTGTGTAGTAAATTCCGCTTACAGGGGTTAACTGAAAAAAACAGGTAAAACACTAGACATTTCGTTCCCCCCACTTTTAAAATAATGGCTATGCCCCTGATTTGCAATGACATGGTCATGCATCCGAGTACAAGAGATTGTACATAAATGTGTAGTTTAAATACACCAAAGCCCTATTCGGACGGGATTAGTTTTACGGAGGTAGATGGAGCAGTGTAACTTTATCACAGTAATATTGATGGTCAATTCGCACCGGATTTGAAATCTCAGTAAAACATTCCGAAGTAGGAGGGAAAACTCGTTTACACAGCGCAGACCACTCCCATCGCCATCACATGCAAAACTCGTAATTGTGTTTAATTGCGGTTTTGGGAGAACGTGAGTTTCAGAAACTGTTCCGTGCCCAGATGTGCTTTTGACCTTTTTTATTCTAAAGGTCTGTGTCGTGGTCCACCGCCTAACGCAAGTGAATGTGTTAGGCGCTTGCAAATTAAAAAAAATATTTAGATAAATATTTACAGCTGGTCTATTCACACAGGATTACTATTACCTTAGAGAATTTCTCCAGACCCTTTACAGAAGCTAAAAGTCGACATAATCTTTACTGACATGGAGCATTCGGACGTGACTAAAATCACTGAGAAGCTCTGATAAAAATTGCTTTACCCCACCTCCCTATGTAAAACTAATCCCGTCCAAATAGTATTTAAAGGTGCAGTGTGTAAATTTTAGCGGCATCTAGTTGTGATGTTGTGAATTGCAACCAACGGCTCAGTCCACTGCTCACCGCTCGCTTTTGAAACACAGAGAAGCTATCACCTGACAAACATTTCATCTAGGAAACAACTTAAAGTTTGTCCATTAAGGGCTTCTGTAGAAACATGTAGGCACAAAATGGCGACTTCCATGTAAGGGGACCCTCGTGTATGTAGATAAAAACGTCTCATTCTAAAGTAATAAACACATTATGAAAGGTCTTTAGACACCCCTGATAATATAGTTTTGTATATTATTTAGCATTTCTGTCAAGAGATCCTTCTAAAAATTACACACTGCACCTTTAAGTAAAATTCATAATGTAATGTGAACTGTATGGACCACATAATCATATTTCAATAGCTTGTGGTACAGGGCATAATATGTTTACTTGAATGGCTTTTCCTTTGGACATCTTGTTCTGTGCAGATATTTTTGAAAGTCTTTTGTGTTTTCATTCAAAAGCACTGCAAGATAGACATCATTTTTGTACTAGACTTGAAATCTGAAAGAAGCCAATGAAAATAGTTTGCCATAAAGAGAAACAAGACTGACCTTCAGTTTCGTACATTGACTGTGTTTATATAAAGCCAGAAATGAAAATTGCCCATCTCCCTCCCTCTTCTCTCTCTCTCTCTCTCTCTCTTGCTGTCTCACTGACAAACACACACCCACTCACTCTCTCTCTCTCTCTCTCTCTCTCTCACTTTGGTACCTCTATTTCTTAACATTTGTCTTCCTCTGTGCATTTATGAACTTCGAGGACACATCCCATTCAATTACATTTCATTCACTAAATTTTAAATGTAGCTTTTGAATGAAGCACAACTCAATTAAAAACCGAACACTTTCTACCTAAATGCTATAAATATCATTTTTGAGGAACATTTATGATACTGTATAGGTAATTTTCGGATTCAGATTTGCCTTCTTTGTTATATTATCAACGCCATATCAATTTCTCTTCAACAGGGGGCAGCGAGGACCACGTGTGCGAGTCAGAAGATCCAGACGATCACCAGTTCTCTGATATTGACGATTCTGAAGCAGATGATGACGATGAAGATGAAGACGATGACCCATCCTCGGCCTGTTCCACTGACACGCGACAATCCACGGGAGACTTATCCGAAAGTGGCCAAGGGTCAGAACCCTCTGACCCCAAAGCAAAAGAGGAATACTCTTCACCCCACAGACCATGGCCTGGCATTCGAGCTGCGTCTCCAGGAAGGAAGAAAGCATCGTTCTCCCGCAAAGGATGGGAGGTGTCTCCCAGGACCTTTTCTCCTAGCAGTGAGGGCTCACCTCTCAGAAGTTTATCTCCGAGGCTTGATTTGTCCTCTCCTAGTCGTCATCTCTCTCCCTCTCCAGAAAGGGGACCATCACCCATCAGGCACCTGTCTCCACTTAGGCCTCTCTCTCCTCTAAGGCCTGTTTCTCCTGCTCGGTTTAGGAGCGCCAGAGCTCTGTCCTCTCCTTCGCCCCTTAAGCCCCAGCATCGACCACACAGCTCACCCGCAGGACTCCACTGGGAGCCGACCGCACCATCTATTGAGAGTCAACGGGTAGGTGATGCGCCATACATAATGATTCAAATGTACAGTCACTTTAAATAAATGTCCATATGCTGTCTCCCCCTACAGGGTAAACCAGTTCTTCATGAGCGTATGCCCCTAGATCCTCTCCTGCTTTCCCCAATCCTACGCTTCCCTCCAAGCGAGAATCCTGTAACACCTCGGACAGTGGACCGCATGTTTAGCCACCTTCCCTTACACTCCCAAGATCAAGCCCGCATGCCCTATTACATGATTCCGATAGGGGGCATACAAATGGTGCAGCTCAGACCCAGATCTCGCCCTAAACTGGAACGACAGTCATCTTCCACCCCATCACCCACCTCTCCCAAAGAAGACTCCCCGTTTTCGCCGGTGAGGAGAGATTTCCCATGGATCTCGATTCCAGATATAACTCCGCAAAGAACTCTGGACAGCAGGGCGCAAAGCCGAGATGACGGAGATAGCCGGTCTGACCTGTCTTGTCCTAGCACAAGCTCAACAGTACCCAAACCTTCCCCTCTACAGGAGGCTGCAGAGGAGCAACAAACTGCAAAGGTCAGAAAGCAATACGCTACTAAGACTCCAGAAAAATCCAGAAGTGCTGCTTCGGACGGCGATAAAAAGATCTCGCAGAGCGAAGGAGCGAGTTCGTCGCAAGAAACTAGATGGCTGCATGAGATGGAAAAGCCTCTCAGGGGACGTGACTCTACTTCAGACGGATGTTTAGGACAGCAATCCGGCACGGCTACTCCGAGCCAGGAAGGGGATCCAGACAGCACTTAAAATCCTCTGTGCACAATGACGAATTGCTTTTTACTGCTAATACTACTATTGTTTTTCGTTTTGTAATGCGCTTATTTTTTATATACAAATTTTCAATACTATTGGTAACTTGGTAAATGTTTGTTCTGCAATATACAAGATTGTAATATGATGCACTTTTCTTGGTAAACAAAAAATATTTCTGTAAATCAATTATATCTGTCCCTCCTGTATCTTAATATATCTGTTTGAATATATGTATATGTACAAAAAACACTTAAGTATGGCTATGAATACGTTTCTAAATGACCAAGATTTACAAGTAATTCCCAAATTTTGTCTCTTGTCCAGTATTGCGCAAGTTATAGTGCTGTGTGCCTTTTTCAGTCCAGATTTACTGCTTGAAGTGTCAACTAAGATAAAAGGCTGTGAATTTGTTTTTTATTAATGCGTTTTTTGTGTTTCAATTGAACCAGGAGGTGTTTTTACTTTACTTTTCTTTGAACAGCAGGGTAAACGAGACGAGAAGACAAAGAGATGAAGGCTTTACGAAAAGCCTCGCAGGAGAGTTGCACTGAAGTCATATTTTTTTATAATACAAGTAGATAAATTGTCTCTGTACAGATAGAAAGTCTATGGTCCATATTTATTGTTATGTGAAAATATGAAAATTTATTTACTTTGGTTCTCAAAGGGATTTCTATATTGTTCGTTTTTATTCTTTACAATTTATGTTAAGTTGCTTTATTTGTTAAGACTTGAAATGAAAAAAACTGGACAGGTTTTCAGTGAAGTCAATAGCCAAGTTCTGGACGGATCAAATGCCCTTCAAATTTGTCACGGAAATTCGAATGTCTGATCCAATAAAGGTACACCACAAATAACTAAAATTGCTTATAATTGATGTCTTCTATCTTTTGACCAGCAGGTGGTGCAGTTGATTCATTCATTCATCTCTCTTTATCCTTCTTTCATTCATGTTTTCTAACCTGAGCAGGACTTCTATAGGCTTGTGAAGGTGCATTCATTGCCAGATCAAAACCAATTTCATGCGAATTTGGAGAAAATTATAACAACTTAAGCATTAATTTTCTGGGCTTCCACAAGAATAAAAAAATCTAAATTTAAAAATTTGTTCTTGCAATTTGGCAGAACATCTATTCATGTTCTCAATTCAGTCTATACAAGGCAATTTCATGACTTTTACTCTTCTACTCAAACTCAGTGATGTAACGTTTATGTTGTATTTTAACAGCTTAATCCGCGTTTAATTTTACAACTGTGTGAGACCATGACGGACCCATGTTGCACAGACCTTGAATCATCTTTCGAAACACATTTCAACAAAAGCTTCTGAAAGGATTTAGGTACAAGATATGTATGAACAAATGCGTTTTAAAGACAATATGTAAAATGTTTCATGTCAAATCAATTAGGATTCTTTCATACACCCTGTCTTACATAAGATCACCAGTCTCAATAAATTATTTCTGCTGTTGACTTGTAAAGGTTTACAGATAAAACAAAATGTACTAGATGGAGATGGGAAATATGAAGGTTACTTCATATTTTTCATTCGTATACAGTTAAAGGAATTTTAAATAAAGGGGCACAATTAATTTAGCCCTCCAAAAAGCCATACAGTGGCCCTAAAAGATCACCGGAGCTTAAGATTTGTTGTGACTTCAGATACAACAGATTGTGATCCAATGAAAAACTTTTTTTTATTTTTTTATTTAAAAATTTCTACTTTTGGGGCCACTGTATGTGTACTTTAAAAACCATCAATTAGCTAGTCTCTTGTCTGTTACTCTGTACATATTTTCACTGATCTAATGTTCATACAAAATGTTTTTATAAATGTTTGAAATGTACCTTAAAATAAAATTTTGGTGCCAATTATGAATGTTTCTATAGACAAGTAATTACTTACTGTAAATGAAGTTTGCATGAAACAAACAGGAGATGTTCTGGATGTTCCTTCTAGCAGCCAGATGGCCAGTCATGAACAGATGGGTTTCTCAAATGAGGACTGTAAAGACCCTTGAGATCTCTTGAGCTAAGTTTTAGGATTCCAACCAGACAGATTTTTTTTGTGAACTCTTTAGTCATTATTATGACTCAAACTATAGTTTCAGATAGCGCAATCAGTAATGCACGTTGTTCCATAACTAAAATTCAAATTCAATGCACCAACCCTTTTGCTTTATCACCACCATAGTGTTTTCTCTGGAATACAGTCTGGTCTAAATATTAACTGTATATTTCAGTGATGCCCTGCAATTTTTTTCTATGTTTACGGTCTGTGTTTTGGCAGCAGTCTTACATGCCCTGATACAACCCTGGATGAAGATATAAAGTCTGCAACCATAAAGCTGTAGAGGTCTTGAGTTTTAGAAGGTTTGATAATGAATGTGAATAAGATGTGAAAGTGATCTTTCGTATCTAAAGGAGGGACAGGAAGTAAAAGGTAATGTTTTACCTAAAATGAAATTTTCATACTAAAGTATACTTTCAGGCCTACATGTGGTTCAAAATGAATAAGACTTTTAAAAATTCTTTAAAAATGTATTTTTATGAGAAGCTCTATTAAAATGTAGTCTTTATGTCTTGTTTGCTGTTTCAAGCCTTATGCTGCATTAAGCAACATCTTGGATCAGACCAAAATCAGTCCATTTTGTGAATGAATCGTTATGCTGCTTCACCCAAAAATGAAAATTCTGTCAGCATTTACTCACTCATATGTTGCTACAAACCAGTATATATTTCTTTATTCTGATGACCACAAAGGAAGATATTTTGAAGGAATGTTTGTAACCAAACTGTTCAGTTCAAACATCCCCATTCACGTCCATAGTATTCTTTATTCCTACTATGGAAGTGAATGGTGCTCATGACTGATTTGGTTACAGATATATTTTAAAATATCTTCCTTCGTGTTCATCAGAACAAAGAAATGTATACCAGTTTGTAACAACATAAAGGTGAGAAAATAATGACAGAATTTTGTTAATTTTCCACCTCTCAATAATAACACACAGATGGGTGGATTCTGTGACAAAGCATTTAGTTTTTAACACATTCTTTCTAAGAGTGTAAAGTTAAAGGAACAGTATGTAAGAAATGTATATCAATTAATCATAAAATGGCCCTGATATGCCACTAGACATTAAGAAATCATTTTCATTTCAAATACTTATATCACTCACAACAGTGGTCTGGCCAGGATATTGTCATTTAAAAAGTGGAGTTGCAGCCCTCAACTGATGTTGATGTTGTCATTTTGTGTATTGGCCACAGCTGTGTGATTGCAGTACCAGTTTTAGCCAAAAACAAACAATATCGAATCAGAAAGCGAGATGATGGAAGACGGAAGCAGTCATGGCGTAGCACAAAGTGAAGTTGATGCAAAGTGAACTTGTACATACCATGATAAAAAACAGGTGAAGTGATGGAAACAGCGGTGTGCACCACTTCACCCAAACTCTTTTTTTCCTTGAATTTTTTGTGAAAATCTTTCCAAACACTGTCATTGAAATATTTTGCATATCTTTCTGTCATGCTTATTCTGAAGTTTCGCGAGATTTTGTGAGATTTCCTGTGTTCACAGTCAAGACTCTGGTTAAAAATCTGTTTGTGTGTGGTGTGCTGTCTTTGACACATCATGGCACAGCACACACAATAGGTGCAAAACGATTAAATCTATGATTTTTTATCCTCATGTTTGTGGTCTATCACATTTTGAAAATCTTATAAGATGTAAAAAATCTTTTGGTGTGTATGCAGCATAAAGTCTCATCTCTCTCACATATAAACTATGTGCTACATTCTACAAAGAATCTGAATCTGATCTTGTTTGGTATCAAATGAAATGTCTCACTGCAAGTGATTACAATAGTATCATTCATATGACAACATAATTCAATGTTAAAGTTTAACAATACATTAAGCCAACTTTACTTTTGATAGACACCACCCATCCAAGACATAATCCAATCACCCACTATATGCAAATTAAGGACAACCCTGAGTTTACAACGACCAATTAGTACCAAATTCATATATGCTTTGTTCTCTCTGGATATTTAAGGAAAGTTTGTATATGGTTCAGGTGGATTTTTTATTTTTATACATTTTTATTTTGCTTTAAGGAATCTATAGCCAGATCTTCATCCCAGGTATGCAATGTTTTTTCGTTTGATTGTTTCATATTTGAATTGGATTACACTTGGATTCTGAATTAAGATTTTCCTACCTGTTTACATTTGTATTCATTTTAATTTGCTCTGTATTATTGACTCTACTAAGTTACTATAAAGTATTACGAAATATCCTTTTTCACAATAACTCTACGACCGGCATATAACTTTATGCTAACTAACATGTCTAGCAATTGCATTACTATAATTGGGCTATCAGGTGATAAGTCAGGACCTCTGATCATTATCTCTACTATAAGATATTATATTGTTATAGTGTCACATGATTTACTATATCAGGTTGGGCAGCGCCAACTTCAACCTAGTTCAACCTAGCTGGTTATAGTTTTAGTTTTATATTAAGTTGTCTATAGGTAATTGGCTGGGGTTGCATGGGTACTTTTTAACCAAAAGCACGCTAGCATGGGGCGTTATTGTTAAACTGATTCAACCATTTCCTCTGGTTACATGGATAGACAAATTTTTAACCCTAACCAAGTTGTATGTAATCGTGATTACTATGTGGGCTACATGGTGATAAGCCAGGACCTCTGGTCATCGTCTCTACTTTAATTAAATTGATTGTATAGTATATGATTCACTATACCAGACTAGATGGCGCTAGTTTGAACCTCTGATCATCTTATAGGCCTTGCACCGATGGCGGCTCGTGACTGCTTATCCAAGGGACGCAATTTAAAGTATGTGTTCAGAGTGCCATGTGTGTTGCTTGTGTTTTCAAAAGATGTGTTTGTTGCGTCATGTGAACCATGTGCATCACGTGTTTTGTCAAAATAAGTGCATGCTGCACATGGTAAAAACTGTTTATGATTAGAGAGACGCTCACGTTCACAAAATACACGCAAGCAAGACACTCCCTTAACAGTAAACTCTGATTTCGCATGAGATTATGCGAGTATCTTGCAAACAAGAGCATCTCTTTTATCATAAACCCTTTAGACACGTTTGCAGCAGGCACCTATTTTGACAAAACACGTGATGCACATAGGATCACTCTACGCGCAGAACACATATTTTGAAATGATGAACCACACACATGACGGGCTACATACATGTTGTGATAAACTTCGCATAGAGCGCCGTCGAAAAAAGAAGTCACCGACCGCCACTGCTTTCACTAAGTTGTATATAAATGATTACAATGGCCACTGGCCAGTGTTGCCAAATCTCTGGTGTGGTCGTGTTTGTATTTCAGAACCACCCACAATGATATGGCATTGGTAATCGAATTAATGAGTTCAGTATAAACATGAGCTAAACAGAATGATTCGACAATTATACAATTTTTACAAGCAATAAGATTTTATCTTTTGGAGTCAAATAAAACAACCTAAATTACGTAATGTTAAAACTTCCTTAGTGAAACCAGGGAACGCATACTGCTAAAAAAATTCATACCTTTGCAATCAAAGTCATTTTGGCTAAAAGATACCACCAATTGCATAAATTTAAATAATCATAAAAAAAGCATTACAGAAGTTGAGGATGGTCTGTGTAGGACTGAACTAAATGCACATCAATAGGTCGCAGGGCAGTGATAGATTGTAATTAAAGAAAAACAAATGTATTATGAAGGTCGGGAGTGAGACATCCTAAAGCTTTCAAGTGTTATTACAACTCCCTTTAAAGTACCAATCTGAGCATACAGGCACATAATGCGCTTCTGTGAGGGAGTAATTGAAGTCTTCGGCTTAATATGCTTGTTCTTTTATTAGAATCAATTGTTTATTAGCATTGTGTCTAAAATGTGCAGTCTTCCTCCCCAGTCTATGGACGAATCACGGTTGTTTTTATATTCAGTACATTATTGCTTTTGTTTGTGTGGTATTGCTTAAGTCTTTTAATCAAACATAGCCTTTCATAACCGTGGAAGCCACTGGTTTAATATTACATGCACTCTAAAAAAAATGCTGGGTTATTTTCAACAGCGTTGGGTCAAAAAGGGACAAACCGTTGGGTTAAAGTAAAAATTTTTAGATTTGACCCAACAATGGGTTTAAACAAACCAGCACAGATAAATTCAGACATTTTTATCCAAGTGCTGGGTTGAAAATAACCCAGCATTTTTATAGGATATATATTTTGGGTTTATTTACCCATAGTTGGGTCAAATATGGGCAAACCCAACAGTTGGGTTGATTCAACACACAGTTGGGTAACAATAACCCTGCATAGGATTATTTATAACCCAAGCACTGGGTTTTCCATATTTGACCCAACTGGGTGATTCTCACGAAACCATTGAAACACCACGGCACTAATGATTTTAGCTATAAAATGTGTAATATAGTAATATTAAAAAGCATCAGAATTAACACAATACTGTGTTCTACCTTGCACAATGTGTGATTTCAACATAAGAATTTATAATTTGTCAATTTTATCTCATTTTCTGCTGAAATTCTCATTACCGCAATGTGTCCGGCTGTGTTTGAACATGCGTTATGTTGTAATTTAATCAAATGAACACAAAAATATTTAGAAAAAAAATAAATGGATGTTTTGCTAGACTACTTTAGATGACAGAAAAAATATTTACTGAATATTCATGTATAATAATAATAATGAAGAAAAATTAGGAAAATGATGTGTCCATGCCTGTTCTCATCCTCCGCAACACTTTTTGAGAACAGTTTAAGCACACATACAGAATTGTAATAAAGTTTGATTTTGAGTGACCAAGCACATGGACCAGTTACTTCAAGATGGCTACCAGGTAAGATCATTTTTTTTACAGTTAATTTGAAATATTGTCTTGTCAGAATGCTTACACGACATTTTGATTATCATTACCGCATCAGATGCTTATTAAATGTTAATTTAATTAATAGAAGCATAATACTTTGATTTTAAATGCATGTACAGAATCTCCAAATTATGTTCTTTCAGGTTTGTCATGTCATTTTGAAAATATGTCAGTGTTGATGTTTTCTGACTGTTGCGGTAATGAGATTTTTTAGGACTAATTTTTTAAATTATGTTACAAAAAGTGTTAAATGATAAGTAAAAGTGTTTAAATAAATGTTCCTATTTACTCCAGACTTTGTTTTTCAATGTCTGGTGGGAAAAAAAGTAAATTTAAGCAATTTTTACATTTTCATGCTTGACATTTTTAAAACCAAGTTTTCGTGAGAATCACCCAACTATGGGATAAAACAACTCAGCACTTGGAGGCGGACTAGAGTGGCCATTCTGACCGTTGTGAGTTAACTCATAGTTCGGTCAAATATGGGCAAACCCAAAAGTTGGGTTGATTCAACACACAGTTGTGTAACAACAATGCTGCATAGGGTTATTTATAACCCAAGCATTGGGTTTTCCATATTTGACCCAACTATGGGATAAAACAACTCAGCACTTGGAGGCGGGACTAGAGCGACCATTCTGACCATTGTGAATCCCCCATTTACATCAATACAAGTGATGCATCTTGTTAATATTAAAGTGTATCTATTTCATTGCTAAAAAACAATGTAATGTGTATTTGGTATAATACAATGTGTTTGTGTGGTTTATGGTTCAAAAAACACAGTATTTTCCACATACCGTACATTTATGTAGCTCCAGATTTCCCTCTCTTCCTAAAACGCACTGATTTTGTACAAAACTCATCGATTTGAAAAGCGCTGTGTCCCTGATTGGCCAGCTAATCTGTATGTTGTGATTGGCCTGAATACCTCTGACGTCAGCCGTAAATGTGACGCTCCTTACCATGTTTGAAAGATTCGGTCACAATGCCATTCTAACGAAAGTTAACTTACAGGTTGAGTCTGAAGTGGGAGGAATTATGATAATGTCGGTCTTCTCTACATCACCAATCCCAGGAAGTAAACTGTTGCCTACAATCCATGTGTTTGTTGTAGTCCAAGAAAAGAGATTTACGTTGAACTTGTGTCATCGTTTACTTTGGGGAATGTACCTTTTGCATATCGTTAACATATACTAATACACACTTACACACCAAAGGAAATGTAAAAACGTGTGAAAACCCATGGTTGGGTCAAATATAAACAAACACAAATGTTCATTAAAATAACCTAAAAATCTCTGTTTATTTTAACTCAAGAGTTGTGTTTGTCCATCTCTGACCCAACAATGGGTTAAAACAACCCAGCACTTTATTAAAGTATAGCTACAAAAATATGAATTTTCTATGCTTAGATCTTCAAAGGTCTTTTGTGATGCTTAAATTCCCATCACCGAGCAGCATTGATGAACATGGTTTAAAGAAAAAGAGCGGATTTTGGAAGGATAAACACATTTCCTCTGTCTCTGGAATGCACAAGGAATGTGTGTCCATCATCTGCGCCACTTCCTGCACCATATCACATTCTTTCATCCATCTGCAGAAGACGGGATTTGGCAGCACTGAAAAAACAACACTGCCAAATGTCTGCTGAAGCTCACTTCTTGCTCATAAATAGCACAGGACGGTATGTAGAGCATACGAGCCAAAATATTAAAGCTGGAGGCAAATTAGCTGCTATTTATGCATGCAAAAAAGTTCTGTATACATTTAAAGGGCATTTTGAGGGTACTAAACTTTAAAAGGGATTTAGACCATTTTGCCCTTTGCAATTCATAATATTCTCAGTACTCAAAATCACACCATCTATAAGTGTGGGATGATGTATGCAATCTCCGTCCGATATGGATAATTATTCCTGAAATATTTCCAAGTTAATCATAATATTTTCCTATCAGAGGAGGTAGCAGCAATGAGAGAGAGAGATTCAGCGAACACCTCATCACACAAAGGATTAAATCACAGTATTCAAAGTATGTGAGGGATCATGCTGTAATGCATTTGCATTAACCACAATAGGAACCTCTACATACACATGGTTAAACTATGTGGTCAATGGGCACTGTGTGGGCACCGTGTTGCAAACTGAGCCCAATACCTGTCATGCTTGACATAGATTACAGTTAGCCATTACAGAAATTCAAGACTTTTTTGGAAGTGTGGGAAACAATTTGGGTTACATTTAGCTCATGCCATTTACGATCGCATATCTGATGGAATGCAGCTCAACTAATAATACAAGATAAAGAAGATTTTATTATATTTTCCTTTTTGCGCTTTATTATATTGCGCTTCTTATCAGTGACTCATTACTGCGGTCACAATCAAATTTTAACCTGAGGTCACAGGAAGTTCCCGCACGTTTGCATCCTATCCACCTGTCCACCCACACCTAGACATCACGGACCAGCGGTACTCTCTTGAACATTCCACAGGGACATCATTCTTTCCACTGGACACTTGCTTGTCCTGCAAAGTAGCTGTAATGGGATTCATGCAAATCCGTAGATATCCCTGATCTTTTCTTTGGCATATTTTCACCTCTCCTGCTTACCCCCACCCCACGTCCCCACGTTCTTGTTTATCCACATTGTTTAACTAAATGTCTCATAAGAAGGAAGAAGGAAACTTTCATTTATTACTCTTAATCATTACTGTTTTGAGTCTTTTACTCATAACAATGCATTGACCTCTGCTTGCCGAGAGGACAGTAGAGATTCTTTGTAGTGCTGCAGGGTGCGAAGGCAAGAGTTGTGTAACTGTTACCCATGAGAGCCACCCTAGCAGGGGGGTGGTGCATATCTCTAGAGCTATAAGTAAGGCCAAACAGGAGGGTTCAACATTAGACAAGCACCTGCAGCCGAGTAAGGTCTTGCTTTAGGCGAACATCTGCATATTGAAACTTGACTAATACACAATGGAATCAAGAACTACACTGATCTTCATTTTTACCTTGTTTGCAACTCTTCATGAAGGTAAAACCTTTTTATATTATTTTTAATAAACTATTTGTTTGTTATAGATTTATAGAATCATGAAACTTACATTTATATATCAGACTCTTTTATCCAATTTCTCAATTTTTATGTGTGTTCCCTAAGAATCAAACCCATGATCTTTGTATTGCACAAAGCTCTACCGATTGAGCTACTGTAAACTTGTTTATTTTAACTCTTTATTCAGATTATTCTTGCACAGTTGTCTCTAGAGAGTAAATTTGGCTCCCTAGTTTAGCTAGTTTACAAAATGTGTTTGTCTCCAATGAACTTAGGGGTTCATATTTTCTACTAATCAATCATGTCGCTAATTTAAGTCAAAATTGCCAATTCCCACAAAAGCTTGACTGTAAACTTTAAAGTTACGCGCTACGTTAAGATGTCTTGGACTGTGTTCATGATTACACAATATAGCACAATTTGCACAGAATAAAAAGGAATATTTAAAAAAAAATGTAAATAACATGTAAGCCTCTGCTGGAATCATTCAGTCCTTACCTCCATCACTCTTCTCTACCTCCAGGTTGGGGGTTGCCTCTAGTCCGTGACCCACGCGACCCGTCCGCAACCCATAGGGTCAGGACCAAACGCTGCTCTTGCAACAACCAGCTGGACTCAGAATGCCATTATTTCTGCCATCTGGATATTATCTGGGTGAACACGCCAAGGTGAGCGTTCACCCATGCGTGGGCTAACCCGCATTAACCGTACGTAAGTAAACCGCAACACAGAAGATCTACCAATGCTGAAGACTCTTTAGAGGTAGATTGTATAGATTTGTAAATGAAAAACACATCACCTGTCCACTTTCCAATGTGTTAAGATTCTTAGTAAACCAATAGTGTTGTTATGTGTGTTAGCTTTCCTATATGCATGCAGCTTACCTAAAATAAGTAAAAGTGATGACTCATCTTGCACTACTCAAGTTTTTGTACAATCCAATGCTTTCTAGATTGAGAATGCCCATCCCTGTAGAGCATGCATGGGTCATATAAAGTAATGGCTTTAATGGCTAAAATAGCGAGCTTAAGTGAAAGTGCTTTACTCAGGACTCGGTGTTCAGTCGAATACTGCATTTATTGCTGTTTATCTCTACACATCTTGGCACAGGCTATAATTCTCATGCTTAAAGATTTAAACGGTACAAAGTCCCATTGTGCTTTATTTTTATGTGATACACTTTCTGATGAGTTAATCAATGACTATTTGTGTCTCTCTACAGTAAGACCACAGTGTATGGATTGGGCAGTCCTTTAGCTCGTCGGCGAAGGTCTACGGGCCGTTGCTTCTGTGCCAACCCTGCAGATACCACCTGCAACTCTTTCTGCCACTACAGGTGAGTTTCATCTCTCATGTACCCACTACTCAAGTGACGTCACTCGAAAGGAAGTAATTGGATATCACCCGTTTTCTTTAGAAGTTATTTTAGCACTGGTGTTTGTACAAAGGTGTGCGGTTATCAATAAGGTGTAAGATTATACCAGACAAAAGCGGGTGTTCTTTGTACATGAGGGGGTTACGTATGATGAGTCAGAGTTTTAAGGCATATAAGACCAACTATTTCAGAATGATTGAAATTCAAAATTGAAATCCAAAAACTGATCCAAAAGTGAAAACCTTTTGCCAGTGTAAGGTTGTTTGAACAGTGTGAGAAAAAAGTGGTCCCAATTTGTCACCAGGGCAAAGAGGTCCTAATATACACCATTTAGGTATAGATATGTATACATTTGTTACCAGTATGTATGTACCTTTGAGGTACTAATATGCACTCTTTGGTATCAATATGTACCAATGGGGTACTAATATGTACTTTTTAGGTGCAAAGGTGTATTTTTTGAAAGGGTACCGCCCCCAGTGACAACTTGAGACAATTTAAAAAAAAAAAAATTCTGACAAACTCAGCTTTATCAGCTTTTGCTATGTGTGATCCCTGCTGAAAAAAACTGCATACCAGCAAATGTTGTGTTTTGGTGCTGTTTTTTTGGTGACCACAAGCTAAACCAGCACCAAACCAGCATCGGCACCAGCACTCGCATCAGCTAAACCAGCACCGAACCAGCACCAGCATCCCATGCTGGTCATACCAGCAAGACTAGCATATGTTGTGCTTTGGTGCTGGTATGCTGGTGACCACCAGCTAAACCAGTATGGACCAGCATGGGAATTATGCTGGTCTATGCTGTTTTTTCATAGTCAGTCATTGTAGATGCATTTATAGGAAATAATAATCATTTTGACATTTTCTCTCACATTTTCTTTTTAAGTTTTGAGAATCCTGCCATAATGCTTGTGAATCCATCTGAACCTGTGCGTGAAAAGCAGAAACAACCGAAAAATGACTCAGAAAATGCAAAGCCAGAAGTTCTTGTTTTAGGGAAATCTGCCTCACCTGGGGCTCGGTCAGACGTTGTGACTTTCCTCAGGTAAGGTCATGTTACTCAAGCTTGTAAAGTTTATGTCCACACCTAATTAAATGACTGTGCATTTTTTTGCACCACCGCTTACATTAAATGCATCTGTCAATAGGAACCTGGTAAAAGCTAGAGCCAGGGCCATGGAGAAGACCACCCAGAGGCAGCAAGCATCCAAGGTCAGCAAAACTGGGTATAGATGAAATACTGACACTGAGACAGAAGAGATAGGAGAGCGAGCACTTGAACAAGAAACAAACAAATGCACGTTGCGATCTGGAAGCGGTGCAACGGCAGTAAGAGAGCCCGAAACCGGTAGTCCTATGGAAACAGAGACTTTGAGTATAAGACAGAATGGAAAAGTTAAAGGCGCTTGTGGAGTGCGGAAATTAGGATTTGAAGTTGACGGCAAGTTGGACTGTTTCTGTCTACTAGGACAACACGAAAGAGGGTCAGGTGTGAGTAACGGTCCTAAAGTTCAAACAGGACAAGTCGGTTATGTGGTTTTGCTAGAGGTATCGAAAAGCATCGTAGCGATTCCACAATGTCAAATGTTTGAAGAGCTGGAGATAAACGGATGGTGCAAGATACCATGTTGGCTAGATCTAGAGGAATTGACGGTTGTTACTGGCAACCGTGTAATCAGTTCATCTGTTTATTGTTTAATCTCAGCCAGAGATTATAAAAAAGAGACAGGAGATAATAAAAGATAGGCAAAACTAGTTGTATAATAACTTAGGGCAGACAATAATGACCTATATATGAGGAGATTACATATATAAGTGCTTAGGAAAACAATGTATTTTGTTGAATTATTGTCACGCCAATGTCACACCAAAAGGGCTGGAATTTTAAACGCCCTATACCTGGATTTTTGTACATTCATAGGTATGCTGTTGTAAGACCTGTGACATGTAAACGGACATGTAAATTATGAATCACCTTACAGTCAAAAAGTTGTTATTACAGCTGCTAATACAGTACCGTGCAAAGGCCGCCACCACCAGACTTGTGGTGTTTTAGAAGTTTTAATGTCAATCCATATTTATTTTTTAATCTATTTTATTAAAATACAAACAGAAAATACAGGAAATTAAATGTACAAAAAAATAAAAAAATGAAATGTTCAGGACTAAATGGCTTCTTTAGGCATCATCTGTGTTTAGTGTGACCTCTCTTGGCACTAAACACATCTTGAGCGTTTTTGAGCAAAATGAAGTAAAAAGACACATTTCTTTAAAATTAGAAATTAGGATTTTTATTGCTCAAGTGAAAGAGGAGTTTGCCCTAAAAACTTGAAACATCAGTTTACATTTTTATACAGTTTTTAATACTACATACACATTTCCTGTATTTTCTGGATGTATTTTATTAAAGAGACTGAGAAACAATTATATATGATCACTATAACATTGCAAAAACAACAAATCTAATTCTGGCATGGTGGCCTAAAACTTTTGCACAGTACTATAGTTAAGTATGAATTTCTGCTGGTTTGGTTCTGGTCTAGTT
The DNA here is from genome assembly GCF_030506205.2 of Paramisgurnus dabryanus. Classification (NCBI taxonomy): domain Eukaryota; kingdom Metazoa; phylum Chordata; class Actinopteri; order Cypriniformes; family Cobitidae; genus Paramisgurnus; species Paramisgurnus dabryanus. Next base: position 12,587,153 of record NC_133349.1, read on the forward strand.
TACACACCAGCATAGCCGTGTAAATCTAAGCTGATGAATCTGGTTTTACTTGCATGGTTTTTTAGATGAAGCTGTGTAAGCTATTAGAATGACTGGTGGGGACACCAGCATACTTGCATCCCATGCTGGGGACCAATATCCAAAACACAGCAGTTGTGGTGTTTTAATGTTGGTGTTGTTATGAACACACAATAGATTAAAACTTAGACTCACCCTTCCTATTTATTAGCAATGTAAGATAATCTTGCATAAATGTTATCTCAAGAATTACCATCAATGTGGCGTCTGTGGAAATAGGCCAAAGGGAACTGCATGACGGATGGTAAAGTTGCTATTTGCTACTTTATGTGTAACATTTTCTTGTTTGTTAAAACATCTGTATGTCTGTTTATTTAATAGAAATTTAGCTTAATTTTAGCTTTTATTTGTCTAGTGATCTATTGTTGTTATATGCACATGTTAAAGGCAATGTATATACCTGTCAACTTAATTGTAAAAGAGTAAAGCTGTAATAAGACTAAGATAATAAATATATTATTCAACTTATGATTGCTGTTGGTGGTGGTCATAGTGGTCATTTTTTGTGTTAATATTTTGTGTATCATTGTTGTTATATCACTGCGATGAGTGGAAATAGGTCTTGTCACCCGGCATGGGTTCAATATTATGGATGAAAATGTAAAAAAATCTGAAAGATAAGCCCATATCACAAGCAAATAAACTCATATAACTGCATTGGATGTCTGCCATTCCTCGATTGACAAAGCACATTGGCACTTAAATCGCATGGGTGTGTAGAGTACATGGTTGAAAAAGTAATTAGTTTGAACTCTCTGACGTGTTGTTGTGATGAGAAAAATAGACTCTTGTGTAGTGCAGGTGAATTAGGCAGGAAGTTCGCAGGCGCATGGGAAAGAAAAAGTCTAGACAATGGCGATAAACAACACAGTTGGGATGTTTTCCATTTTCTACTCAAGTGGATAATACAGGCCAACATTGCACCTGAGGCCAATTATTACAACCTTATTACCCTTAAAAGAATTTAGAAATTAGATTTTTATTTTCAAATTTTCTTTAATTGAAATGTGACCTTCCGTATCTGTGCCTTTATTTGTTAATATTTAGCCAGTGTCAGTCACACACAACAACTGAAATGGGTTTGAAATGTGATGCTTGTTTGAAATGCATCCACATGAATGAGCTGCAGTGATTTATTGTAAGATAAAGCATTTTATATGTGGATGATTATAATAACAAAGAAAACTATAAAAAAAAATAACTGTCTCTGGGTAAATACTTTTATCTAATAATCAAATATTGAGCAACACAAGCGCATAACTTGAGGCTTTCAAACTGATGTTGTTTGAGAAGTTGTTCTGGCCATCCAGTACAATACAGCAATTTAAACTTAACTACACATAATCAAACAAATCAACATATATATAGTTGATAGTTTGATGGTGATGTCTATTGGTTTAGAAATTAAACGGTACACTGTAAAAATTCCTTGTTGCACTTAACTGTTTAAACAAATAAGTCATTTCAACTTTTTTTGACTAGTTAAAAGTTGCTATTAATTATGTAAGCAATAAGGTATGAGAGGCTGTGCTGTATGGTGAATAAGTATAACGGCTGAAGGGTGTTGTTAGGCAAGACGCGAAGCAGAATTTATTATTAAATCATTAAAGAGTAACTAAACCCTAATCCAACTTTTTTTAGTTAATGATCTGTAAGAATGATGCTTTATTAGTGCTGTTCATTGATTTTAGTTAGTTTTTTGACATTTGGATATAAAGTGTTTCAATACTACAATATATGGTGTAAAAACGTCTGAGTGCTGCCCTCTTCAGGTTGAACGGTGGCTACTGCAGTTGAATTTTCCTATTGGATGTTGGGTCCAAAAAATGACTCGTGACGTAAGCAGTTTCAAGCTTACCACACCCTTGTTACGATCTCATCACACACTTGGTACGAGCTTAGGTCGTCCCCTCTATCTCTGTTGGGATCTTCCTACTTTTCTTGCATTTTTCAAATATTGCAGTGGGTGGAGTCAGGCTCTGACCAGGGGTTTAGTTACGCTTTAAAAGCATTCCTTCCGCTAGACAAAAATAGTCCATGACCGTGAACAACAAAGTTCCAATGTGTAATATGCATGAAACTCAAATAAAAACAACAAACCATTCTCAAACTGGTACGTGTGGTTGCTAAGGGTGTTGCTAAGGGCACAGTGATAAATAGAACCATTGGGTGAAGCGGTCATAGCAGTGTTTTATCATGACCAACGTTTTAATAGCTTAAGACTATTCAACTTTATTTTTTTATTCATACCAACTTAAAAAAGCTAAACATGTTGTTGTTAATTCAAGTGGTTTAAACTTAAAAAATTTAGTGCAACAAGGATTTTTTTTTAAGTGTACAACTAAAATATCAGAATATCTGTGATTTTAAATTTAAATCAATTTATAAAATTTAAACCACTCTGACAAGTTCAGAAGGTTTATAATCTCAACAACACTCACGTTTTAAACAATGGTAGCCGCCGTAGCGTCTATCTCTCCCCTGAGCTTATCGTCGCCTCCACCGCCAACATCCATCCTTGTCCCACATCGAAAAACAGGATGCCATACACATTCCATCCCAATTGCCACTACATTCAGAGTCAAAGAGAATGAAAGGAAAGCCCATCAGAGGTAAATGAGAGGAAGTGATATAAAGTAGACTGGGGTTGATAATGCAAAGGATAAAACAGTGGCACGTTTTTCTTCGGTCACGGGTCCAGACGTGAATAGCTGGACAAAAGTAATTATGTTGTTAATAAACTATTTCGATAGAGGCTTTGAAGCGCTTTGGGTCCTGCCCTGTAAAAGTTAACAGGAGTTGTAAATGTGTTTTGTATAACAGTAACACTGATTAAGATATAGCGTTTTCTTCCATAATATAAATTTATTGGACTGGGTGATAACAATGCTTTGTGTGTTTGCGATTACAGCGTTATTATAGAATGTGCTGCAGGTGAAGGAACAATGCCAATTTCCTGCTCAGGTTGTTTTCAGTGGGTCAAAGTATTGAAACAGGCAGTGAATGAATCAGATCACTCATGAATTATGCATCTTCTGTATACTACAAGTTTGTTCATACTCATTGCAGATAGTATGCTTTAGAAGTGCTGGATTGTTTAAGTAAAATATGGACAACTCTAACTGATGGATTAACTAAGACAGAAAGGTGCAAAATTGTCACTGGGTTGGCACTATTTTGGTACAGATATGTACCATTGAGTTGCCAGTAAACACCTTTTATACTCGAAAAATGGCTGGGTGATTTTTGACCCATAAAGGGTAAATAATGGACAGAACACACCGCTGGGTTAAAATTGACCCAATGCTGGGTTGTTTTAACCCAACTGCTGGGTTATTATACAGTTCAGTGGCAGCCGGTGACTAATTTTTTCAAGAGCGCTCAATGCGAAGTTCATCACAATGTATGTAGCCCGTCATGTGTGTGGTTCCTTATTTCAAATATGTGTTCTGCGCGTCAAGAGATCCTGTGTGCATCAAGTGTTTTGTCAAAATAGGTGTCTGCTGCAGACCCGTTTAAAGGGTTTATGATAAAAGAGACGCTAGCGTTTGCCAGATACTCACAAAATCTCATGCGTAATCAAAGTTTACTGTTAATGGAGTGTCTTGCGTGTATTTTGTGAATGTGAGCATCTCTTTTATCATAAACGGTTTTGACGCGTGTGCAGCAGGTACTTATTTTGACAAAACACATGATGCACATGGTTCACATGACGCAATAAACACATATTTTGAAAGCGCAAGCAACACACATGACACTCCAAACACTTATTTTGAATTTGCACCCCTCGGAAGAGCAGTCACCAGCCGCCACTGTGCATAACAACAACCCAACATTGGGTCATTTATAACCCAACATGTGTTCTGTCCAATATTTCCCTAGAATTGGGTTAAAAAAACTCAGCAGAATTTAGAGTGAATGTTATATTTTCACAGGATGCTCTTTACATTATGAAGGATGATTTTAAAGCATCAATTCACAAAAAAAATCAAGGTTTTCACAGGCAGGATCACATTTTGCCAAGCATGGACTGCAATCCAATGTTAACACACAGTCTCTACTAGATTTGCTAAATAGCTGCATGTTCCTCTGACACATTTCAAAAATAATCTGTCATCCACTGTTGACTCTGTGGTTCACACACACCTCAATGCAAACTTTGAAAATGTTGAGGCCTATGCATGTCAAAACTCCAAACAGGCCAGAAGCACATTGGCATGTACCATAATGCCTTATGTTTCACAGTCAGAGCACACAGATACAGTACACATACAGGAAAAACAATACTCAGCTCACTCACTTTACTTACATTTCTAACCAAGAAAATAAATATTTACTGAATACTGAAACTAAAGCACATACACTCTTAAAAATTGCATAGCAATATAAAGCAATATTAAGGTGCTTTATATTGCTATAGAATAACCATTTTTGGCTGAATGGTTCCATAAAGAACCTTTAACATCTCAGGGAAAAAGTAATTATTTGTGCTGTATGTGAGCACATGTTCAGATTTCTATGTGATATTTTAAATTAATGAATTATTAATGAATTTTCAATAATATAATTGCTTATACATCAAAGAAAAGAGAATTTCTAAATCAAATAAATCATAAATTATTAAAGGAACAGTATGTAGGATTGTGGCCAAAACTGGTACTGCAATCACACAACTGGTGGCCAATACACAAAATGACAACATAAACATCAGTTGAGAGCTGCAACTCCACTTTTTAAATGATAATATCCTGGCCGGACCACTGTTATGAGTGATATAAGTATTTGAAATGATAATGATTTCTTAATGTCTAGTGACATATCAGGGCCATTTTATGATTAATTGATATACATTTCTTACATACTGTTCCTTTAAGTACCATTACACTAAAAATAACAAGCCCCCTGAATTACTTAATGTTTTTGTCACAGGTGAAAGTGAAAGTATGTAAAAACAAATAATTGTGCTCTTATCTAAGGTGCAGTCTAAGTTTTATTTAATCTGCTGGGATCATTTATTACAGAAACTGTGATGAAAACTGAGTCACAATATAAATGAGAGTTGCTTCAGTTCAGTTCCTATCTATGATCAGCTGTAAATAACCAACCCTCTGCATCAACCTTTCTTCTATATCAGTAATTCTCAAAGTGTGGTCCCAACCCCCCCCCCCCCCCCCAAAAGATTACCTAAACTAGGCAAGTGTTTATACAATCTTCACTTATTTAAGTAAATTTTTAATGCGCTTGCGAAACTGTGATAGTTCTTGCCTTTCAGTTTAACAAACGTAAAAATGGATCGGTTGGCTAAACCAAAGAGGAGTCAAAATAAAAGATCAAGCGTCAACTGAAAACAGCTAAAATCCACAGATCAGTTTTGTAATGTACTAGTTTTTGTTTCATGTGTAAAATCCCTGTAATTTCAGTGATTTTGGACATTAAGGCAAAAAACAATTTTCAGTATTTTATTGTTACCATAGTTACAACCATAGACTTCATATACCCACCATCTCAGTTTTAAACTAATGGCTCTTTGGAATGACATTAAGTGGGACCTAGGCTGTTATAGTATGTTGAAATTTTTTTTCACATGTGCAGTTTGTTGTTCATATTAAGCTGTAACTCATTTCACATTTATTTTTTCAAATGAAATAAAATTCATATAATAATTTCTGAACATATTAAACTTAAACTTAGCTTATCCTTCCTATTTTGTTGTTTTTTCGGGGAGTGTTCGAGTGGGATTCTCTTAGGTGGTCCTCAGAAAAAAAATGGAAGATAAAGTGGTCCTTGGGCTGAAAAAGTTTGAGAAACACTGTTCTATATGATAGGTATTTTTGTATTGTTTTTAACTAATCCTTTTAGGTTATGGGACCAAAACGTTGTTAACTAGTAGAACTTTGATACTTTTGCAATATGATAAAGATCTTTCAGGTTTTTTATGTCCTGAAAATTAATAATCATTAATAATAACAATAAAATAATTTGTAAGCTCTTTTGAGCTACATTAACTTCCTAAGACCCGGGCTTTGGTTTGTCTTTTTTCAGATTTCTTCCAGCTATTTTGGGGCTAGGAAGAACCAATAAATATAATAACTAATTATTTTTTTTTTGAACATGAAGCAGTGTAATTGTCCACATTTGTGGACAGGTTTCAGATACACAAAATTAAGTATTATGGTCCAAACAACAACAAAAAATGTTATGTCCACATATGTGGACATCCAGGCCTTATGAGGTTAAAGGTGTTGTGTGAAGATTTTTAGTAGCATTTAGTGGTGATATTATGAATTGCAACCAACGTCTACGTTTATAGCAGTGATGCGCGGGTTGATCCAAAATGAGCGGTTGCCTGCGGTCACCCGCTGTTACGAATCCTCCAAAAATATTTTTAATGATATTCGGGTCGCGGTCGTTCAGGTCATTTAAAATAAAGATGCCCATTAACTATTTTAAACAATTACTACTTTTAAAAAATGTTAGCCAGGAAGCGGGTCGGGTACAATATTTTTTTTCCGAATTGTCCGAGTTGCAGGCAGGTTAGTTGAAAACGCAGGTCGGGTGCGGGTTGTTTATAAATTGACCCGCACATCACTGTTCTACAGCTTAACCCTCACTTTGGAAATGCATAGTGAAACTGTGGTAGCCGGGACATGACAAACATCAATTTAGAAACATAAAGGCGACCTCCATGTAAGGGGACTCTCAGTGTATGTATAAAAATGCTAATTTTAAAGTTATTAAAACAATACAGTTCATTATGTAAGGTCTTTATACACCTCTGATAATATTTCTGAGATCCTTCTAAAAGTTACATAATGCACCTTTAAAGGGACACTCCACTTTTTTTGAAAATATGCTAATTTTCCAGCTTGATTAACTTTCAATACCAGAGGACTATTTTCGGGCACTGTGTAATATCATTGCGCCTCCTGCAGCCATGTTACAGCAGCAAAGTCCTTGATTATTACGCCAGTTTGAGAGCATAGTTCCTAGCCATATCGGCCTTTCACAACTTTTAATTTTCCATCAGTCTTAGTACACGATATAAGTACAGAAGGGTCAAGTTTCAAATAGGAAAAATATCAAAACTCTTCAATCAAATGTTTAACTCTAGTGGAACTGGAAAATAAGCCTGTTTTCAAAAAAGTGGAGTTTCCCTTTAAATGAGGGGGTGGGCCGGATTAGGCCTGTGGGCCTTGAGTTTGACAGCTCTATATGGCATTGCTGCCTGTGAGTAACTTTTTAAGCACCTTCATTTTTAAAGGGTATTGCACATTATAATAATAAAGTACACTTTAAAAATGCTGGGTAAATATTCAACAGAACACATGCTGGGTTAAAAATTACCCAATGCCTTGTTAAAATTACCCAATAATGGGTTGTTGTTATGCAACCATGGGTTAAACAACCCAACATTGGGTCAATTTTAACTCAGCGAAGCAATATTTACCCAGCATGGATTAAAAATAACTCAGTCATTTTTAGAGTGTAGTTCATCCCAGAACCATTCTGGGATGGGCATTCTGTTGCACGTCTCCTCACAACTGAGCACAGTTGAAAATTTACTGTCAGAAGGTTGGCGAGGAAGCCAAAAGTTGTTTTTATAATTGTTTCGAATAACTCCATATGGTGACACATTCCTGGCATTATGCCAATGTCAACACAACGAAACTATGAGGAATTAATTCGGTTTTTTAAGTGTTCAATCACCGTTTACTGTGCTAAAAAAATATTTGCTAATAAAAATACTTGGGTAACGCATATCAGTAAAGATTAATTTGTTAACATAACATTACTTATGCATTAGATTAACCATTTGCTAATTTAACATTTATTTACATTTTGGCATGTGAAGGGAAAAAGCTAATATACTGATACCTTTTGGTTGTCCCAATAGCATCTCAGTGTTTTTTAGTATTTGGAAAGGTTATCAGTATCAGTGTTTAACCATTGGCACTGTTCTCAATAAAGTAATTTCACTTTCTGACTCATGTACTTGTTTCCACCACAGGAAGTTTCTGTTTCCTTTTAAACCCAAACAAACAAACAGTTCCTTCTCACAAAATCCCTTTCTGATAAGTACCTGTCCATTATTTTGTCTTAAGGTTTTAAATCAATTAAATATTTACTTGACACCATCTAATTGTGTACCTTTCACTGGAGGCATAACATTTAAATATTTTTTACAAGAGACATAAAATATTTTCAATAATACCAAACATGCATTTATTCAAATGGTGCAGATCATGTAAATGAGTTTTTTTTTAGACACATAGATATAACACGCACAATAATTGGGATTACTTAAGCAATGCTAATGTTGATTTATATCTTTATTTTCAGACCTACTGAATCAGCCTCAAGGGAAATTAAACACAGTACAGTCTGTTATTATCTCGAGATTTATGAGTTGAACTAGCAGTATCTTTAATAAATTTCTCAAATTATAAACCAGTGCCCCCTGGTGTATTGTATCAATAAGTCTATACCAAAGTTGTTTATCGCACATTCATTGTTTGTATTCTCTTACATCTCTGTTCATGCTTCGCTATTAATTTCTTCATGACATGAAACAGCATTGATTTAAATTATAACAAGTAAGCAAATGTTGTCCTTTAATTAACTTAAATACATGTTCTTTTATTCATTAATCAATGACAACGACAGCTGGCAGAACCTTGAATAAAAAGGCAGGAATTCAAAGAATTCTTCTCGTTCGTAAAGTGTCATCAGTGTGTCGACCCTGGGGTTTGGAGTATGGTGGGCAGTAGGTTTTGGGGGATCTAGCATCTGGCATTGATTTAAGACAAGTGGTGAGGATTTTATGGGTCAAATTATACTTTAAGTGTAAAACTGATATAGAGATAATTTTTACTCATATGCAACAGTTGTTGTTCATGCTCATTTCTTCCATATAGCACATTAAAAACACTAAAAAAGCACATTAAGTTTGCTACACTCTCTCAATGTTGATTAGATAGCTGTGTCAAACTAAAAAAACAGGAGGCTATATTATAAAATCACACTTCTAAAATCAACATTGTATCTTTTTATGGCAGAAAACATCTTTTGCATTATGTTTGTTAGTATTGTAACAAATATGCAAATCTAAGATGACACTGTAAATTTGGATGCAAACTGAAAGGTTCAATAATGGACTATAATTTTGCTTAACTTTGCTTTTAAAAGAAGCTTAGAATTTATTTTCCCATGAAGAATTTGGCTTTAAATTTATCAATTTTCAAAAATATGCATGCTTGCACTTAAAAAAAAAATGCTGGGGTGTTTCAACGGACTGTTAGGGGAAATATAGACATCCCAAACCTAGAATTGGTTAAATTTAACCTAGAAAATATCCATACGGTACCTGACCCAACCATGAGTTTCAATAAACCACGATTAACGGTTTCCATTGCCTCATCACACAAGGCGTTGTCAGCTGGTATTTGAACTTTGATTTGTTATGTTGTGTAATATTGATTTATACAGTTGTTAAACACAATCTTTATACTCATTATCATGTGTTGCAAAACTGATGAAATTTTATTGACCGGATGTAATTAGGCATAAGAAATAACACTTTTCCCATCTTGTTTGACTACATATTAAATAGATTTCCAGTGAACCTGCCTTAAACCAAACTAGCCAGGAAACTAAATATTAGACATGCATAAAGTAAGTATCCAAATGGAGACAACAATCATCTTGTACATACACTGCTGAACGAGTATCTATTTTCAATGTGTTTCCCATTTTAGAAAATTTTAGGTTGCATTGTTTAATATAAAATCTCTTTTTTCTAATAAAGTTGGTGTGAAGTATATCATTAGGAGGATTCTTGAAATATTGGGGATATCACATAGGCTTCAAATGTTGCAAGATTGTACTTATTCTTCTATTTAAGTCAGAGAAACACAATCTTATGTCGTTCCACTAGATGGCAGTGTGCTTTTAAAATACATTCCCACCACCCACATGAAAAATACTGCAGTATACTGCAGTATTACTATAGTAAGCTGTAGCATATTATAGTAATTACTACACTTTGTTAATGTATACTGCCTGGTTTTGGGACTAGGCGTAAGCCTGGTCTGTGAAACCAGGCCTATAGTATCCAGGAATTTTACCACAGTTTACTATAGTAATACTAAAACGTAATACAGTATTTTTCATGTGGGAAGGCTCTGACAGTCATCTTCAACACATAATGTAAACTATTGTTTATATTATTATTCATAATCCAATCACAAAGGCACTTGCTTACTACTCTCTGGAAACTTCAAAGTTTCTTTAAATAAGTCGGATATTAGAAGCAATCTGTGTCATATAACTTAAACATATCTCACCCACATACACACATCTGACCACCAATAGGATTTAATTATCCACAATCTACCATTAAACATATTAATAATATTTTAGCCTATTTAAGGCTGAGACAGATGTGGACAAAAAAATCTAGGCCAGTATCAAAGTCATCTTCATTATCTGGTTTCTCACATAAGAGTTCTGGGCCATATGCACATTGTAGCCTAATACAATGACAGTAGTAACTTATATTATTATTACATCTCATTCACTAACATTAAATGGGACTTTGTTACATATGATACCGTACAACACACATTCTGATTTTCCTTTTCCATAATTTTAAACAAATTTAAAATTAATAATTTTGTTACAAATTGTAAACAAAGTGCCAGTAAAGCGAACATTTCAAAACTGAAACCATAATCCTGCTCCCGAAAATAAAACAATTACTTTTTTAAAACAACTTCTTAAACATAAATTTTACATCTATCGCATGTTTAATTCTGAAATGTTAGGAATTACAAACGAAGATCTTGGTAAAGTGAGTTGCATTATGAATGGTTCGTTTCCCCCGCATAGCCTCGTGGGTAATGTAGTCATTTACGTTGAGGTAAAGAATTGAAGCAGACGTACGTTTTTAAAACAAAAAAACTACAAGTACCATACTGCTCGCAAACCGACTTCCGGTATCTTTGGGAAAAGTTTCAACGGGGGCAGGGAAAATAGAACAGCGAAAAAGTAACCGTGTGTTGTCGTGTGCATGAAATGAAACTAGTCGGGGGAAGAGGAGGGCCAGTGCCTTAAGACGTAATAGGGGAAGGTAAGAGACCGTACCTGTTAACCAGATGATGCACGCACAGGTTAAGTAACGTAGCTCCAACAAAACGTAAAATAAATAAACCTACTCCCTTTAATTGTCATCTAGAAATGCAAATCTCAGCTTTTTGTCGTGTTTTTAAAATGTTATTTACATCGGGGCTAATGCACATGCAGCAATTTGCTGTCATCTTATTATTTCTTTTCACAAATACATTCGGTGTTTGATTATTTCATATAAAAGTAAATTGTATGGGTGCGTGGTTGTGATCAAAGTTTCAGCGTCTCATCGTGATACAAAGGGTCCGCCGATGCCCCCGTTTTCCCCACGTTTGCGTTCCGTTTTACGATTTGCATGCATTCCGTGCATGCAGAACCGCTCTGAATGCTACATTTAACCTTCAGTCTACCATAAATAAGCAAGTAAACAAATCTGAGGAGAATCTGATGACTTGCACCAACCGAGAAACCCCTGAGAAGAACAGTGGTTTTACGAATTCATGTTGCTCACATTCGAATACCATTAGTTGTTCACTAGAACTTATAGATGAAGCATATACGAAGACCAAAGACGCAAATTTGTATATGACCAAAAATAATTTGTCTGATAAATTGTATTGCTGGTAGGCTTTTCATCATAAAGAGCACGAGCAATGAGCGGCACATCAGTCGCGCGGTTTAAACACGCGCTCGCTTGCGCTGCCTTTATCGTACGCTAGTGTTTCACCCACCGTTTCTTTCTCTATTGTTATTACCACGAACTGGAAGCATTTACGAGAGCCTGATCTGATCCTCATCACATGAGACGACTTATCCCGTCGGTCATACAGCCGCTTGCTGAACATTTGAGATTGAGGTATCCCTTCAGGGTATATGATTTGTTTGTGCACGAGACGTTTTTGATGGCTTGTTCATAGAGCATCTCTCATTCATTGCTCCAATGGATCCCTTAATTATCTGGCGTGCAAGAAAACTGAGATGTATTGTCCATTTTAAGGTAGAGTTAAGGACCCATTTAGCCATATATTAGCAAATGTTTTCTGTAAATGGCTAATATATTTGATTATAGATAATTGGCCAACTGTTTTATGTGTTTCTTGGTTAAGCAAGAGCTATCATGTGTGAAAACTGATGTGGCAGGTTCTTTGTTGAGTCTATCTAAATTTGTATGAAGTTGAAAACTATCTTTTAGCTCTGCTTCTCATTCGGGATTTCCCTCAGAGATGTGGCAATGTTGGAAACATTGTTTTGGGGGTGTCTACTTCCATGTTAATTGTTAATTCCTATGAACTTTGTAGTTTAAATCCTATGTAGTTTAAATCCTATTTAGTTTTTGCTTGTATAAGTAAGGATATAGTATGTTTGTTAGGATGCCCTCTCAGAGTGACAGTTTTTGGGCAATTGACAGGACTGTCATTCGTCCTGTTGGGCAGTGCCTCAATGTCAGAGTCTCGTAGTTGTTTATTATGTACACTTGCATTAATGCTTTGATAACATTTGGTTTTAAGTGAAATTTTATTTCTATTGTGAATTCATTTGAATATATCATTTGAATATATCATCAAACGTATCATAAGTGCCAGTATTATTTGTGATTCTGTATGTCAATGTTTTCTAGCAAAGGTGTATTTAAAATCTTTCTTTTTTTGTTGAGTTACTTAATGCCTCTACATTTTGAAATCCCCCGTTTATGGCACAAACTTTATACATATTTGTAATTGTGGTTTTCTTTGCACTTTAACCCCGTAGTGTTCCAATGTGCAGTGAGAGGAATACTGCATTATTTGACAGACAACTTCATGACATACAACTCAACTCAAAAACCAAAACATGTTACACATCTTTGGAAAAGCTATGTGATGCATTTTAAGATACAATCAACACAGCAGGTACAATAAGTGTACCGTTTAGGCATTTTCTTGCTTTTTTCAGGAATGCTAAGGGGTTAAAATTATCCAAATTTGATTAAGTTTGTGCAGGGCTCCAGACTGCCCTCAAATGGTGGCATTTTGCCCCTAAAATTTGAGAGTGCGCCACTGAATTTTACATCCAGTCGCACATGTGCAACCAGTAAATTTGACCTTTTTTCCAAAAGTGCACAATAAAATGTGACACTGAATTTGAAACGGCACATTGTAATTTCTGCATCTATTATCAAGTATGTATTAGTAATACAGTGGAAATTAGTAGAAATGTGAATATTTGGTTAGCATGTTGATTTACGGTGTGTGCCCCTAAATGTTCTGGTTGCGCCCCTAAAATTTTCAGTTGGGGGCCACTGTGGTCCTAGTGAGAAAAGTTAGTCTGGAGCCCTGTTGTGTCTATGAGCTTTGTCTAATGCACTTTGTTACCTATTGTGATGCAGTCCTTAGATCTACTGTCTGGCAGGAAATTGATTACTCTTTAAAATAAAATTGCATTAGGAAACAACAATGCTTTGCAAGCATTTTTAAGCAGCAGTTAAATTGAACATAATTCTGACTTGCTCAAGGATATAGTAGAGGGTGTGATAAGGGAAGGATTGAAGTTTGGTTCCGACCGGGTTCCTTGAAAAGTGGGCCACATATCCCTGGGGTGAACAGAGCTTTTCTGGGGCAGGCGTGGCAATGACGTACAGGCGGTTCCGAATGGGAACGAACGGCCGCGTCCAGTCATTCTGAAGGGTGTCGGGGGTGTGCGAATGGAGATAATAAAATACAGGATACCACAGATTCACTTTTTCACTAAGCGGAGCGCTTCTGTTCTGGTTGAGGTCCCAACCAAAGAGGTAGGCCAGCAACTAAAGCGATTTTTATAATTGAAGTGAGCTGGGTGAAATTAGTTTTCAGTTTGGAGCTTTACCATAGATGTTGTCTTTCCCACGCAATTGGCAAAAGTTTGTGATATTGCATCTTGTCATTGTTTTCCAGCGTAAGTAAAGATCCATCTGCAGCTGTCTCGGTCCAAACTTAAACTTGTGAACGATCCTCAACGCGCAGATGTGGGGATGCTATTTAAAGACCGGCTGCTCCCATTTCCAAACGATGTAATTGAATCACCGAAACCAGTTGACGAACTTAGATCCTCAGATTTAAAAGTTCTGTTTATAGAAAAGGTCATCATTTTTCTCTCCTATCATTTTTTTTCTTTCATCTGTCTGTTCAGAGAATAGAGTTTTGTGCTACTCCAGGGCCAGGCAGCTTGATGTAGGACACTAAGCCCACTTTTATGTGTGTTAAGCTATTCTTAGGCAGTAAAGTTGCAGGCCTAGTTTTATAAATAAGAGGCTGGTGAGAGTTGCTCTTTTAACAGCAAGGTTTGGGAAAGATTTTAAATGCACCATTTGCTATTTAATGATGCAGTCCTTTTAATCTTTAGTGACATTTACACAGTTTGCCGACACTTTTATCTATTAGCGACTTGTATACTAATCAAATGTATACCTTCCTTGTAACACTATGTGTTCCCTGGAATTGAACCCATAACCTTTTGTGCTGATAATTCAATGCTCTATTAATTGAGCTATAGGAACAGGCACAGCTCGGTAGTATTTTTCTGAGGTGTCAGTGCATGAAATGGGCTTGATGTTTCATTATGGGAGTATATAAAGGTGAACGAGGTGTCGAGATGCACAGTAAATGCCATAATAGAGTGCACATCCAGATTTTTGCTGCTTGGGAACATACTTTTGTTTTATGAAACTGTTTACTGTGAGAGTGCAAAAAGAACCAATTGAGAGGAAAGGAGTCCTTCTAATCCTATCTTGCTAGATAAGACTGCTGTAATAGCTTCCAATTACAGCTAAACGATAGAGCTAAAAATATATCAAGATAGTCTTGGTGATATTCAATTTGTGATGGCGGTTAAACCAGTTGGATTCATGCTGTTAAAAGTAATAAATATGGTATAGCCAAATTAAAAGCACATAAAAATCCTTGTATTATTTACAGTGTTTAACAGCATCACTGCAATGAATCATAAGTATTGAAAAATCACCCTGCATAGCTTTTAATTATTGTGTCATGCTTTTATACAGCACCTAAACTGTTTTTGCTCTGTGTCTATTTAACCTAGTCCTTTTTACAGCAATTCATTTGCAGTATAAGGGATTTTTTGTGCCGTATGTATATGATGGATTTAGCACATCCAAACTGGCGCATGATGGAGAAAGAGCACGAAGAAATAGGCCTTCATGTCCTGGTAGGCTGTGAGTTTATGTGCATGACAGCAGTAACAGGTGTTGCATGTAAATTTTATATACTTTATGTATGTCAGGGTTGTGAGGTGACACTCAAAATAACATGCGCACCTTCTAGTCCCTTGGTAATATTGTGTCTGTGACACACATTTTGTTAATGTGTTGGCAAGGTTGTCTCTGGTTTAGTCACTCAGTATATATGTTGATTTTGAACATTTCCAGTTACTGTAACTTTTAAGGAAGTTTCCTCCTGCATATTGTTCCGGTTTACACTGTGACTCACCAGCATTGATGCTTCTGGTTCAGTGAGGGTGTATTTATCCGAGAATCAGACATCTGCTCCCAGTTAAGGGACTTATTTGTCTCAGATTCATTCTCTCAGCTCTTTTGTCCATCCAACACATGTTTTCTGATCCATTTCCCATCAGCATATAACCACAGCATCAGCATTTCTTCATTATTGACCGAGAGTCTGGCCAAGTTTGGATTGCAATGTAATTGTTCTGCATGGTATGCTGTCTAGTACATAGTACACTCTTGGTACAAAAGCACTGGGGTGTTTACAAGTTACATATTACTATGCTACCTCAAGTAGTACTCATGTAACAGTCTTTAAATAGGGAAAACATGGAAGTGTTTGGGGGCTTCTAAATTCATCCCTATTTGAATCCTAAGGAATAAATGGGGCTATGCTAAATGCTAACATATTCACGACACGCTGTACATTTCAAAAAATGATAGGTATGTATTTATTCGAGGTTTAGTTGAGGTTTTCCTTTAAAAGGAAATTGTATGCAAAGAGAATTGTCATTACAATTTTAAATCAAAAAGTAGTAGTTAGCTGTCAAGTATCTTGGAAATGAATGTTTGTTTGCTATTTGTGATCTAATCTTGTGTAAAATGTCATGTGTAAGCAGGCTGGACTCTGACCACATTAGTGGATTGATTATTTGACATCGGCATAGCTTTCGCCAATATTACCCTGCGGTTTTGAGACCACAGTCCCAACACACTAACCACTTGGCCTATATCAAGAATGCATGGCTTTAGAGACCAAACAACAATAAACCCAGCAAGAATTCCTATACAAGCCAAAATCAAGCTGTTTCTAAACTCTTGTTGTAACAGGCTCCACCAGAAGAGATACACATGGATTGTTTCCTTAGATAATGCAGAATAAATCGTTCCAAAACAAATATGAAGATCAATTTCAATAATGTGAAAACGCTGCTGGATTCTCACACATGAATAAGTGTGAGAATTCCAGCACATTGGCCAGTATTAACATTCTGGCTGCCCGGTCACTGCATTGTCGCAGCACTGTGTCCTACTATTCTCAATGAAATATTTGCATACGGGGCTGAGTGGACTCCCTGCAGACAGGGTTTTCATAAAGTGCGTCCACGTCGGAAATACAATAATACAAATACACATTTTTGGTAAAGGTAGCCGGGTATGGAATAAATTTGCGATGTTTCTTTTGCATTTCCATTTCAAAAGAACAGTTCGAAAAAGTGCTTGGTTTTCATCCACCAGCAGAGTGAATAAAATTGTCATGTTGTTCTAAACCTGTATGAGTTATTCTGTTGAACACAAAAGAAGGTATTTTGAATAAAAGTTGGTAACCCATTTTCACAGGTTTAAGCTACCTATTTAAGTCAAAGGGTACCGTTAACTGTTTGCATACCATAATTGATTAAAATATATTATTTTGTGTTCAACAGAATTAAAGGTCCACTGTGTAGATTTTTAGTGACATCTAGCGTAAGAGCCGATTCACACCGAATGCGTGGCGTGAGCGTCTCAGCTGCATGGCGTGTCTGTTTTTATTTAGGCTCCCATGTTAGCAGGTTTGACCGTGCACACCGCCTGCATGACAAGCACGTCTCAGGTGTGGCTCAAGCCGCGCTTAAAACGCGTGCATCCTAGGAATAGGACCGACGCCTATTTTTCACGCCACACGCAAGCGTCTTAGAAGCGTCAGGTCAGTTTATCAATAGGAAACATACATAGGCTAGCAGCAGCAGCAGCGCTGTGTCAGGAACGCTTCTGGTAAGCAAGGGCATAGAAAACGCCACGCAGCTGACATGCGAAAGACACGCAACAGACACGCCACGCAGCCAGTGTGAATCGGCCCTAAGTCTGCAATCAACGGCTCACCCCTCCCTTTTAAAATGCATTGTGAAGTCACGGTTGCCACCACAGGACAAACATGTCGTCGTCTGAGACAACGTAGTGACAAAATGCGCTTTAAAGAGCAGTTTTTCCATTTAGGGCTACTGTACATGGCTGCGCAAAATGGGGACTTCAATGTAAGGGGACCCACGGTTTATTTACATTGAAACAGCTCATTTTTAAGGTAATTAAATAGGGGTGTCACGATTCTCCAAATCCTCGATTCGACTGCATTTTCGATTCGAATGTCACGATTCGATTCTCGGTTTTTCCTGAGGTTGCTATGCCATTTTAAGACTAGACTTTTATGAAATATAATATCTGACCTTGAACCCGGAGATGCCCTGCCATGTTAGTCGTGCTGCCAGTGGAAAAATATGTTACACGAACATACCTGATAAAACGAAACTTCCTGTCAGATGAACATTCCTGTCAGTACTTTTGCACCTTAAAAATGCGCTTTTATTACTGTCAGAAAAGATTGTGAGGGCTGGGTATCGATTCAGATTCACAAGCTATCAAATCATTTCAATTTTCGATTCCTGTTCTCGGGTCGGTTTTTATACTCGATTCTCGATTCAACTCAATGAAGATTTAATACAAATACTATATTAATAAAAAAGAACAGTGAACAGCAGTTTACAAGTGTGTAATCAATAAAAAGAAATTACCTGCATTTGCCATGCTATCTTTTGCCTGGCTGTAGCTAACTAAGTTAGAGGAGGTTGACTCGCAGCACTCATTAAGGATATTATATTATATTGAATTTCTATCAAGATATTTCAAAAGTTACACAATGCACCTTTAAAAAGTGCATTGTATAGCTCAGTTTTAAATGTATACCTTGTAATGCACTGTAAGTCGCTTTGGATAAAAGCGTCTGCCAAATGCATAAATGAAAAAATAAAAGGAAAAACTACAGGTTTCGAACAACATGAGGGTGAGGAAATGACAGAATTTTCATTTTGGGGTGAACTATCCCTTTAGAGGTTTTTAAGACTTCATTTGCGCTATTTGTTTAATTTTATAGCTTGAGTTAGTATGCTCTCTAGCTTAGAATGTAGTGTACAGTTCTCGAGGAAGATGCAAACAGCAGTGAACACAGTCTTGAGATTATTTTGGTCTTTAAAACCTCAAAAATGTGAGGCTGCTGGGAATAATGATCATAGCTGAAATCAGTATAACCTCAGTCTGCTTAATGCTCACTGCATTCCTGGATGATTAATGAAAGGCTGCAAATTCTATGGACCTCAGCTGACTGCTGTGTTACATAATGGAGGAACTGTGAGTAAAAGAAGCTATGAATGCCAATTCAGGGCTCCAGACTGCCCCCAAATGGTGGCATTTTGCCACCAAAATTTGAGAGTGTGCCACTGAATTTTACATCCAGTCGCACATGTGCGACCAGTAAATTTGACATTTTTTTTTTGAGATGTGACACTGAACAGCACATTGTATTTTCTGCATCTATCATCAAAGTATGTATTAGTAATACAGTGGAAATTAGTAGGAATGTGGAAATTTGGTTAGCATATTGATTTTCAGTGTGTGCCGCTACATTTTCTGGTTGCGCACCTAAAATTTTCAGTTGGGGGCCACTGTGCTCCTATTGAAAAAAGTTAGGGGCTGTCCACACGGAGACGCGAATCACTGTATGCGTATACATTTTTATCGTATTGGCGTTTCGTCCACACGGATCCGGCATTTTGGGAGACTGGAACCGCAATTTTTTTGAAACCGGGTCCTAAAGTGGATAAATTTGAAATCGACACCCTTGCGGTTTTGTGTGTACAGCCTATCCGTATATTTTGTGAAGCGAAAACGTCATCACATCACGTGTCGGCAGCATCACACATAACAGCAACAACAATAATGGCGGACTACATGATTGTAGCTTTATTACAGCAAAATCTATTGCTTCTATGCAATTGTGGTGAGCAAATGATAATGGACAACACCATACGCCACATGCTCTTAGATCCACCAAGGAAGACAACCAGGAGAAAGACAAAAGGAGGCTTTTGCTCTTGAAGTTGTTGCGTTTGCCATCCCTTCTTCTTGGTTCGTATACAGCACGCAAGGTTATGCGCATGCTCAAAGTCTTCTTCTCCGTGTATAGTGTATATCTGAGGCAGAAGTACAGCGCCCCATACTGGTCTGGCATATATACTACACCGCTTTCAGTCGGTTTCAGTGGTTTTGTTTGTGCGCAGATATTTCTTGAGACGACGCCGTGTTTACGGATTATTTTTTTTAGAACGAGAAAAAAATGATCGGATAGGGAATGCACCGGCTTTGTGTGGACAAAGCCTTAGTCTGGAGCCCTGCAATTCAAGGCTGATTTTTAAAGTCATAGTTCACACTTCATGTTGAATACTTCATTATGAATACAATAACCCGCAGGTACACATGTGCACACACACACACACACACATGAATTACCATCCCTTTCATAATACAAGGGAACTATCTAGAATCAAATAAACAAAACACATGTTCCTCTATCTCTATTTCTCAACCAGGGGGCTGGGGGCCTCAACAGATTTCAAGATGACTTAAAATTATTCAAAATAAGTTAATATATTTCTTATTGTTTGGTTATTTTTGTAATGAATATACATCTAGTCATGCCAAGCTCTAGAACATTTTATTGGGTAGAGTGAGTGGGGAGGCCTTCAAATATTGTTTTGGGCAATAGGGGTGCCTTGAAGTAAAAAGTGTTGAGAACCTGATATTTCTTGTTTAGATAAATCTACTATAAAATAATGTCTGTGAAGTCAAGTAATATATCACTGCTGTGTGCCGTGTAGTTCACCAAAATGTACATTTGGTCATTTAACTCACCCTCAAGTTGTCCAAATGTGTATACATTTTTTTTGTTTTGCTAAACACTAGATATTTTTATCAGGAAACTGGAGCAACATTAGCCTCTTTCACACAGTAATTCCAGTAAATTACCATGAATTTACCAGAATTTATTTACCAGTAAATACAAAAATGTGCTGTTCACACACACACGTAGTGACGTTCCTGCTTTTTACCATTAAGACATCATTCACACATCAGTATCAAAATATCGGTAAACTTTGTGAGAAAGCAGAAGTTAACTGTGGCTCGCAGCGAGCTCAGTGTCGTATTTGTAAACAATCCACGTCGTTCATATCCACGGCCCTTATTTTGTTGTGTTCCCATGACCAAACAACAATGCGACGTAAAATAAAATGTGGATGTTAACTTCAGGTGTGCTCGACTTTTAAGCAGCGTGTGTGTGGAAACGTCCATAAACGGTGCAAGGGTAAACGCGTCATCTGCATCAAAACATTATGATTTGCCCGAAGCTGTCAGCGTGGTCTGACGTCGTCCATTCTTTATGCCGGTAAACTTTTTTGTGAACTATCCCTTTAATTGTTTTATTTTAGTAGGCATTCACCTGCCACTGTCTTTATTTTGTGTCATCTTGTTTCTTAATAAGTTATATTTTCAACTAATTACATTAGCAGAGCTCAGGTAAACCTATTCAGTACTCTGCTGGTCTTATCTCCAACTGTGATGAAGCAGAAGTGAGTGTGCAGTAAGACTGCTGTCTATCTGCGCTTGGCTTAATCTATCAGTGCCCCTGGAGATATTCATTTGCCTCCCTCTCTCTTTTTTCTCCCTCCCTCGCATTCATCCATCATCCACATCTACTGACAGTCCATTAGATTGTGATTTGCCCTGTCTGTTTTTTTTTTGTATCTCTGTTAGACGTTTGCTCATTTTATTTGCATGCGTTATCGTCTCTTTCCATCAGTGCTTTTTTCAGATAATTGCTTGTCTTTTATTTGCGGTCATTTTTTCTCTTCCTCCTCCCATCGTTTTGCTTCTCTCTTCTGAAGCTCGGCTGTGTTATTTCTGAGAAACTACTATGGTTTTTTCTCCTATTAGTCGTGCAACCTGGAAGCGTGACACCTGTTTTTAAACACAAGATGATGTTCCTGCTACCTTAAGGGTGCGAGAATTGGTGTAGGAACTATTAAATACTTTTTTATCCAGGATTGGAAGATAATACACTTAAATTGAGAAGAGAAATTAGATGGATTACTCGTATATAGGGCTGGGTATCGATTCAGATTTTCCAGATCGATTCGATTTCTATTCACAAGCTACCAGATCGATTCGATTTCGATTCTCGATTCAATTTTCGATTCTGGTTCTCGGACCATTTTTTATACTCTATTCAACTTAATGAATATAGATTAAATACAAATACTATATTAATAAAAAGAACAGTGAACAGCAGGTTACAAGTGGGTAATTAATAAAATCGACGAAGCACCTGAAACCGCCATTTTAAGCACTGAATGAATGAATGACAGGCTTGGCTCTTGCTCCTTGGTAACATGCGCTAGACAAAAAAGAGGGTGACATCTAGTGAAGAAGACTAGTAATTCGATTAATGTTAATCTTTCGTTCAATGTTTGCAGAAATGAATATGAAAGAAAAAATCGATTCTGCTCTTTGAGAATCGATTCTGAATCGACCACGTTTTAAAAAACGATTAATCGAAAAATCGATTTTTTTGCCCAGCCCTACTCGTATAGCATTTAAAGTAGATACTATACTATACACTCCAGAGAAGCTGTGAGGATTTATTGGAGATGTTTGACCTCAGTTGACCTCTGATGTTGTGTTTTATTACAGGCAACCTCTGGAGATGAGTGATTGTAACTTGTGCTGGTCTGAACCCTGTGGTATAGAGGAACAACCGATGACCACCATCTACAACACCAATGACCTTCTACATTGTACGTTTGCCTTTGATTTTTAATACGGTTTATCTGGAAGCTCCCATTGGTGGTTTAATGAGTGGTTTTATATACTTTTAAGATCTTGAAAATGTATGTGTGTTTTATTGACACTAAACCTTCACAAGTAAATACTTATGCAAATTAATTTAATGTCCTGTTATCTGTCTGGAATAATTAACACCACTGCTAATAAATGGATTTGTTATGTCATTATCCGTTTGTTTTGCTTTAATTACAGGATCCATTTATTGTTGTGTCTCAGACTCTGTAATGGAAAATCAAGGTATGTGTTTCTCATCACCTTGTTTACTCTTTATTCATACTGGTGTTGATGCTCACATCAAAACTTAGACATTTGGCAGTATTTATCATTCCTCTTGTTGCTTGAAACACATAGCTTTTTTTCTGTGGAGCCCAAATTTTAAATAGCTGGTCGCTCATTTTTCCAATTACAATGTGTGTCCACCAAAAGCTTTATAGAAATGTTGTAAATGGAATCAATTAAAAATGTTCACTGAAGATTCATAAGTTTATCCATAAACCTATAGATGATCTTTGTGTAATGCGGCATGTGACTGGAATCAAGGTGTTGCATTATGGCGCATTGTACAGCGTTTATTAGCAAAGCAATTACTGCATAATTAATGATCTGTAAAGTGCAGGGGTCTCATTTATAAAGTGTGTGTGCGCTCAAAACAGGACTGAAATTGTGCATACTCCAGTTCTCACGCCAAGGTTGTGATCTATAAAAAACAAACTTAATTGAAGAATGGGCTTGCATTGTGGGATCTGAGGATGATTCATAAACGCACACTTGCAG
Source organism: Paramisgurnus dabryanus (assembly GCF_030506205.2). Classification (NCBI taxonomy): domain Eukaryota; kingdom Metazoa; phylum Chordata; class Actinopteri; order Cypriniformes; family Cobitidae; genus Paramisgurnus; species Paramisgurnus dabryanus. Next base: position 12,610,314 of record NC_133349.1, read on the forward strand.
GTGGTCTGTGATTTATAAAGGGAATATATAAGTGTTCTTATTTTTTGGCTTTTGTGTGTATGTATACATTTAGGGGCTGTTTACACTTGGTATTAAGATGTGTTTTCATCGATCGGATCACAAGTGGACGAGAGAGACACATTACGTTTACACCTGGTATTTAAATCCGTCTCTTTTGTCCACTTTCGACCACTTCTGTCCTGAATACTGTGAGGAGACGATCCGTGAGATGGTGGGCGAGTCTCTCTGCTGTCATTCAAACGCGAGCGGGATTAATGATGAGTTTATATGGACGCAAACTATATTATGTCGGAGTCCACTGCTTGTTTAGCAAGTAATCATGCTGCACAGAGTTTTGTACGTGTGTATGTTAGAGCTTTCTCTGAATTTTCAGCGCAATTGATGAAATAGGATCGCGCAACTTTCACGCTTTCAAAACAAAACTACGGAGAACACCCGCAGTAGTTTTTTCAATGAAAGGCTAAAAATAGCGCTGTTCACCGTATGTTCACACCAGAAGTCGTCAAAAAAAGACGTAAAATTTGTGTTTAATACCTCAGATTAGATAAATGGGCAGAGAAGGCGGTCGCGAGTGGCTGTTCGAACACATTCAACCACATTGCGTTCCGCAACTCCAAAGCGATCCGATCGAAAGTGGTTTCTACTACCTCTGGATGTGGTTGAAAGTGGTCGAAAGTGGACGCTTTCAAAACGTTTTGAACACCGTTTACACCTGGCATTAACACCATGTTCACTTGTGATCCGATCGACGAAAACGCATGTTAATGCCAAGTGTAAACAGCCTCTTAGTAAGGATCCTATGCACAGTTTTATAAATGAACACCCAGGTCTTTATGCACTCTTGTGTGTCTTGTACAAACAATGGTTATTTGTTGTTGAAAGTAGTGTAGTGAGGAACAACTTCTGTAACTGTTTGTTAAAGGGATAGTTCACCTGCAGTGACGCGTGTTATCCTCAAACATGTTTTCAAATTTTTTTTTAAACAGTCTCCCTCAGACTGTAAACAAAGCTCAAGAGCACAAGAAAAAAACAGCTGGAGAGCACCCAATAACACGTCAGCCGTGTCGTACGT